>NC_057801.1:214611514-214613576 GCF_018294505.1 Triticum aestivum
CACTCCCCTCCCTCTGTCGGGACGAAGACGACAGAGGAGGGAGGTGGGCTGGGCCGGCTGCTGGCTGGGCCAGCCAGCTGGCTGGGCCGCACAGTGGAGGAGCCCAGGTAAGCTCCTCCTGTTATTTATTTCTGTTTTCTAATTTCTGACATTTGTTTTGATTTAAATAAAATATTAAATCATTTTATTTCCTTATGCCAATTTTTGCAGGGGCTAGATATATTATTTCAGAGCTCCTTTATAAATGGCATAATATTTGGACATATATTAATATATATAATTAATATATTTCCAAAGCAAATATTTATGCATTAATTCCAAATGCCCAAAATAAATACCTATGAGCTCTCAAAAATATTGGTTTGATTATTATCTCTGTCCAATATTTTCAGAGAGCAACATGGGCATTTTCTTGGACCCTTTTGGAGAAATTTTTATTTGGGTCATTTTCAAAATGATTCTGAGGGTTTCACAATTCCCCATTTCAAATTAAATGGAATTTTAAACATGATGCACACACTCTGATGCATGACTAGCTAGGGTGTGACATATTAATTAAAAGTGTTGAGATACATGTGAATACTCAAGTACTAGATACTCAGAATTGTCCATAACCGGGGACACGGCTAACCATGATTAGATTGTACACTCTGCAGAGGTTTGCGCACTTTTCCCCACAAGACTCGATCGCCTCCGTTGATTCCTCGCACTACATGGTGTTTGAGAAACGGATGACCGAGACACAATCTTTTAGAAACATTAACTCTCTACTTCGGGTAGACCATACCAAACCTACAAACCCACTACCTGCTGATCCACATCTTCAAGAGCTTTACGTAACTTACTCAACTATGCTAGAGGCCATAATAGCTTGCAGTTGCACACGGAAGTTTCTAGCATGAATAGACTCAGTTCCCTTTGAGCCTGGGTGGAGGTCCATAGGAAAATCACACGGTAACCCCGGGATTTCCAAAAAAACAGGCAATCACTGGATACCCCAGGTGCCTCAATCCACCCAGATGTGTATTAAAGTTGCCACCTTAAGTAAACCATTAATTTAACAATCTCACATCTGTCATGGAAACACTCAAACCCAATCCACGTCTACGAGCATAGCATGGCAATATAAGCATAACGTAGAAGTAACTCCCAAGGTTTGATAATAAACAGGACAATAGGTTCTACCTCAGCAACTACTTCCCAATACCCACATGTTAAAGGCATCCTAGTCATGCAATGTTTGAGGATTGAAACTAATGCATAAAAACTGGGTATGAAAAGAGTATGATCAATGTGTTACTTGCCTTGCTGATGATCCGTGAATCCTAGAGACTCGTAGTAACACGCTTCGCACTCCAGGAATTCTATCGCAAACAAACAATAACATACATAAGCAACAAGCAAAGATGCACAAGTAGAACTCCAAATAAAAGAGTTTGACCGGAGAGTTCAACTTAAGAACTCCGGTTTGCAAAAAGAAACAAATCAAACGGAGCAACGAAACTCAAACGACGAAAGAAACAAGATCCGTTTACTAATCTGAACTAGGGTCAAATTTTACTGAGATAAAAACTTGTTTGAGTTGATTATTTCGAAAGAGGGTTTCGAGATGAAACTCCAGGCGCTTGAATCGCCTGATTCCGATAAACGAGCGAAAAGAAAAACAGGTTCGAACATCGGATCAGAAATCGCGATCAGAATAATCGCGGAATAAATCCGATAAAAAGAAAAACGACAACGGCAAAATGAACGAACGTTCGTTAGCAGAAACTAAACGATGAACACGTTCTTTAGAACGAACGGTTGAGCGAATTGCTCGCTAAGTAAATAAACCGATCTATATAAAAAAACGAACTAGGTTTTTTTAAAAAAAACCCGAAGGGGTTTTATAAAAAAAAGGCGGCGGAGCGGCTACCTCCGGCGAGGTCGTCCGGCGGGGCGGGGCGACTCCGGTGGGGCTCGGTGAGGGTGCGGGGGCGGCGGCAGCTCGACGGTGGCGCTAGGCCGGCGGCGGCGACTCGGGGCTCGGGCTTGGGGCTTGGGCTCCGGGAGGCGGCGGTGG
>NC_057801.1:214614089-214622605 GCF_018294505.1 Triticum aestivum
GCTGGGCCGGCCTGCTCGGCTGGGCCCTAGGCCCAGTCGGGCGCGGGTCTTTTTTTTTAAACATTCCTCCGACTAGAAAAATCCTAGAAAAATAAATAAAAAACTAAAAATTCCAAAACAAGTTTTCTCCGTCTAAATGGAATATTTAGAAAGAGATGAACTTTTCTTGGCCCCTAGAATGCAATTTTTAAAACATGCCAATTTTTCTAGGGAAATAAAATTCCGAATAAAACTCAAATAAACTAAATAATGATTTTAACATTTTTATTCTGATATTTCAATTATTTTGGAGAAGTCATATTATCTCCCGTCATTTATTTATTTGAAATGAAATATTTTTCCGGAGAGAACATAATTAAAATCAAAATCCTCGTCTTCCTTATTTGATAAAACTCAAATATGAAAATCGAAAAAATCCCCAACTCTCTCCGAGGGTCCTTGAGTTGCTTAGGATTTCGAGGATTGCAAATGAAATAACAATAAAATATGATATGCATGGATGATCTATGTATAACATGCCAAATTGGAAATTTGGGATGTTACATGCTTGGAACGCCTGATTTGAGTCTTTGATTTTTAGTTTATCACAATCATACTTGCTGTACACACTGATGAAGTCATGTACCTAGGGTAGGGTCATGGACCTATCTAAGATACCCTACCCAAGGACATCCTTAGAAGAAGCTACCTTCCAGTCGACCAAGAGGGACTTCACTCGACGAACTCAAGGACACTCGACGATGAAGATAGCCACTCGACCATGAAGCTAACCACTCGACGGCCAGGAGACCTAAAGTCACTCAGCACACAACGGTCTATCTTTAAGTAGCTTTAATAGTCTTCATGGCACTTTATGAGGGCGTTACTAGTAACCCCCTGTCTTAATGTACTTTAAACCCTACATAACTGAGGGCCGGAGGGGTCTGGCGAACTCTATATAAGCCACCCCCTCCTCAGTGTAAAGGGTTCGCACCCCTGTAACTCATATACACATAAACCAGTCAACCACCTCCGGGCTCCGAGACGTAGGGCTGCTACTTGCTCCGAGAAGGGCATGAACTCATAAAACACTCGTGTGTACAACTTTTCCATAGCTAGGATCTTGCCTCTCCATACCTACCCCCCATTCTACTGTCAGACTTAGAACCACGACAGTTGGCGCCCACCGTGGGGCAGGTGTCTTAGCGACTTTTTGGAGAAGTTGCAATTTGTCCGATTGCCTTCATCATGGTTTCTGGCGGAGCTCTGGTCGAGGGCCGCGAGATCCGTCTCAGTGCGCTCGCTTTCGTCACCGACGACTCTGCTTGGCTCCAGGAGGCACCACTCGACATCGACGCGCTCCCCGTCCGCGGGGCGACGCACTTTCGGGCGTGTGTCCGCGGCGTCCTGCTGCGGCAGCCGTCGACCCCATACCGGTCGACTCATGTGCCATCCTCCCTCCCTGTCTCCCGCCAGCGCAAGCGCTCCGGTCGGTCGAGGCTTCAGCGATGGGTGAGCCACGCAGTGGCTCGCCAATCGGCCACCACCCAAGTCGCGGCAATTGAGCCCGACGAATATCTCTACGGCCTGTTTGATCTGTCGACTGGCTCCGTAGAGACTACATCCGAGTGCGACAGCAGTGATCCAACGGCGGAGGTCCTGATGGTCAACGGGCTTCGTAGCCCTCCTGGTTTCCCCTGCATCGACGGGATGGACGATGGAGGCGACCTCGCTCAGGCCCACGAAGAATATCAGCCTGAGCCACTCACTTCTTAGCAAAGAGAAGATCTTCGCCACCGGAACATGGATGCCCTGCATACTCCCATCGCAGGAGAAACTCCTGAGGCTCGTGCTTTGGAAGAGGCGCGTTTGGCCAACTTGGCGGAACGCACTCGACTAGAGAACCTCCAGTGAGCACTCGATGAGCGTGCGCGTCAACGAGTACCTGACTCTAGCCGATGTCAGCTCTTTCCGCAACCGACTCAGGTATATCGAACCCCGATTCAGAAGTTGGCAACTGCAGCCCGTATAGCAGAGTCAATTCAGCCCTCTCAGTCGGAGGCTGGAAGAGGCTTGATGCAGATCAGGGATTTTCTCCGGGCGGCAGGAGATCAGAATTCAGTTGTGTCACAGTCGTGCAACAGGATTCACAGTCGTTCCGTCGCTGCGAATACTGTTCAGTCGGCTCATAGCCCAAGGTCACCTCCGAGGCGCGTGGGACATGAAGGCCGGAGGGACCATTATGATGACCGATTTGATCATGATGATAGGCGTCGAGTGCCCACTCCTCCCCCGAGGAGTGGGTCTAACGCCCATCGGCAGCAAGATGACAGGCGCCAGCTCAGTGTTGGGCGGAGAGCCCCGGTCGACCCCAGAGAACCAGGCTTTGACGCGAGATCCATCATCGTGCAAGGTTTGGTCGATCAGAACAGAGCTCATAGAGGTGGCCATGACAGAGATGTGCCCACTAGCAGCAGAGTCCATGTTTCAGGTCCAAAATGCTTTAGCAGAGCCATCAGAGCCGCAGTGATACCCCCCAACTTCAGGTTGGCGACTGGGGTAAGTAAGTTCACCGGAGAGTCCAAGCCTGAAACTTGGCTTGAAGACTATCGAGTGGCGGTACAGATTGGTGGTGGTAATGATGAGGTGGCCATGAAGCATTTGCCACTCATGCTAGAGGGTTCGGCCATGGCGTGGTTGAATCAGTTAGCTCCTAGCAGCATTTACACCTGGGAAGATCTTTCCCGAGTGTTCGTCAGGATGTTCGAGAGAACTTGCAAGCGACCGGCCGGATTGACGGAGCTGCAAGTCTGCGTACAAAAGTCAAGTGAAAATTTGAGAGATTACATCCAGAGACGGATCACTTTGCATCATACCGTGGAGAATGTGTCGGACCATCAAGCGGTCTGTGCCTTCAAAGATGGTGTCAAGAACAGAGAGTTGAGCCTGAAGTTTGGTCGAACCGGAGATATGACCGTGAGTCGAATGATGGAGATTGCCACCAAATATGCTAATGGTGAAGAAGAGGACAGGCTCCGGTGTGGCAAGTATAAGCCGAGTCAATCGGAAAAAGGAAACTCCAGTTAGAAGCAGAAGCGGAAGGCCGAGCCATCTGCTCCTGGAGAGGCTCTGGCCGTGACTAAGGGCAAATTCAAAGGGAAGCCCAAAGGATCTTGGAACCCCAAGAAGGTAAAGGATAAAGAAGGAAATGACGTAATGGATCTATTGTGTCACATCCACACGAAGAAAGACGAAGAGGGTAACTTCATCTACCCGAAACATACCACTTGCCAGTGTCGGCTCTTAATCCAGCAGTTTCAAGGAAAACAGCCCAAGGACAAAGAGAAGGAGTCGGATAGGGCCGAGGACAAGGAGGACAGTGATGGAGGGTACCCTCGTGTCAATTCCACCCTGATGGTTTTTGCTGATGTAGAGAGAAAAAGTCGACTGAAAGTGATCAACCGAGAGGTAAATATGGTCGCCCGGGTGACACCAAGCTATCTGAAATGGTCGCAAACTCCCATTATGTTCGACCAATCCGATCACCCTACTCACATTGCCACCCCTGGGAGGCAAGCGCTGGTGGCCGACCCAGTCATCGAAGGCACTCGACTGATGAAGGTATTGATGGATGTCGGCAGTGGGTTGAATATACTGTATGCAGAGACGCTCAAGGGAATGGGCATTCCAATGTCCAGGCTCAGCTCCAGCAACATGAGTTTTCACGGAGTCATTCCTGGAATGAAGGCTGAGTCACTCGGTCAAATAGCTCTGGATGTAGTGTTCGACAACTCGAAGCATTTCCGCAAAGAGAAGCTGACATTTGAAGTCGTGGATTTCCAGAGCGCTTACCACGCTATTTTGGGAAGACCAGCCTATGCCCGCTTCATGGCTCGACCATGTTATGTGTACCTCAAATTAAAGATGCCTAGCCCCAAAGGCGTGATCACTATCAATGGCATCCGAAAGAAGGCAGAAGAGTGTTTCCAGAAAGGCTCGAAGATTACGGATGCCCAGATAACAGTGGTAGAGCTGGAAGGATACAAGAAAAATGTAGATCCAAGTGATTTGTTGCGGGCGAAGAAGCCCGCCATAGAGTCAGCGTTCCAGTCGTCTGGGGAGACGAAGCCAGTTCATATCCACCCAACTAACCCCAACGCGGCTCCGACCCATATTTCCACAACACTCGACTCTAAATAGGAAGAAGCGTCATCCAGTTCCTCCGTGAGAACTGGGACATCTTGGCATGGAAGCCAGCTGACATGCCGGGTGTTCCCAGGGGGTTGGCTGAGCATCGCCTTAGATTCGACTCAAAAGTGAAACCTGTTAAAGAACATCTTCGACGGTCCGCCGTTCAGAAGAAAAAAGCCATTGGCAAGGAGGTGGCTCGACTCCTTGCAGCAGAGTTTATCCGAGAGATATACCACTCCGAGTGGCTCGCCAATGTCGTCATGGTTCCCAAGAAGGACAACTCACTTCACATGTGCATTGATTTCAAACATATCAATCGGGCCTGCCCAAAAGATCATTTTCCTCTCCCTCGCATCGACCAAATTGTCGTCTCGACTGCGGGATGCGAGAGATTGTCTTTTTAGACACTTATTCCGGGTATCATCAGATCCGTCTGCATGGACCTGACGAAATCAAAACAACTTTCATCACTCCATTCGAGTGCTTCTGCTATATCACCATGCCATTTGGTCTCAAGAATGCCGGAGCCACATTCATGAGAATGATTCAAAAGTGTTTACTCACTCAAATCAGTCAGAATGTGGAAGCGTACATGGATGATATCGTGGTCAAGTCACGAAAGGGTTCTGACCTATTGACTGACCTAGCTGAAACATTTGCCAATCTCAGGAGGTATGATATCAAGCTCAATCCATCAAAGTGCACATTCGGAGTACCTGGCGGAAAGTTACTCGGTTTTCTCGTTTCAGAACAAGGAATCGATGCTAACCCAGAAAAAGTTGGCACCATACTCCGAATGAAACGCCCTGTGCGTGTGCACGACGTCCAGAAGCTTACTGGATGCTTGGCCGCGTTAAGTCGATTCATCTCTCGCCTCGGTGAAAAGGCGTTGCCTCTTTACCGACTGATGAAGAAGGCAGACAAGTTCGAGTGGACTCCAGAAGCTGATGCAGCGTTTGCCGAGCTAAAAGCTCTGCTCTCCACCCAGCCGGTGCTTGCTGCTCCAATCATCAAAGAGCCTCTGTTGCTTTACATTGCAGCCACATGACAGGTCGTCAGTACAGTACTTACGGTCGAGCGGGAAGAGGAAGGTAAAACCTTCAAAGTTCAGCGCCCAGTGTATTATCTCTCTGAAGTTTTGACTCCATCGAAGCAAAGATATCCTCATTATCAGAAGCTCGTATATGGGATCTACATGACCATGAAGAAGGTTGCTCATTATTTCTCTGATCATGACATTACAGTCGTCAGCGACGTACCATTGTCAGAGATTCTGCACAACAGAGACGCAACTGGTCGAGTGGCTAAATGGGCGATTGAACTCCTTCCCCTTGATATTAAATTTGAGGCAAAGAAAGCCATTAAGTCCCAGGCTATAGCAGATTTCCTTGCTGAGTGGATTGAACAATAGCAGCCGACTCAAGTTCGCTCGGAGCATTGGACCATGTTCTTTGATGGTTCTAAGATGTTAAATGGTTCTGGTGCTGGGGTAGTTTTGATTTCCCCCCGAGGAGATAAGCTCAGATATGTGCTCTAGATCCACTTCGATTCCTCCAACAATGAAGCAGAATATGAAGCACTTTTGTATGGGTTGCGCATGGCCATTTCACTCGGCGTCCGTCGCCTTATGGTTTATGGCGACTCAGATTTGGTGGTCAACCAAGTGATGAAGGAGTGGGACGTTAGAAGCCCAGCCATGACTGGATACTGCAATGCAGTGAGGAAGCTCGAAAAGAAATTCGAAGGGTTAGAGCTCCACCATATACCCCGACTGAAAAATCAAGTGGCTGATGATTTGGCGAAGATAGGATCCAAGAGAGAAGCCATCCCCAGTGATGTGTTCTTGGAGCATATCCATACTCCATCAGTCATAGAAGATCCTTTTACCGAAGAAGAGGCTCAACAGATCGTCCGCTGATCTAAAGCCTTTACTGTGATAAGGGGACAGCTGTACAGAGAAAGCGCGACTGGAGTTGGTCAGAAATGCATAGCGCCGGAGGAAGGTCGAATAATCCTTGATGACATCCACTCGGGGACCTGTGGCCATCATGCGTCTTCCCGGACCATTGTAGCCAAAGCATACCGAGCCGGATTTTATTAGCCAAGAGCGAATGAAATGGCAAAGGAGATAGTCGACAAGTGTGAGGGATGTCAATTTTACTCCAATATGTCACACAAGCCCGCCTTAGCTTTAAAGACCATACCACTTGTTTGGCCCTTTGCAGTGTGGGGGTTGGATATGGTCGGCCCTTTGAGAACAGGCAGAAGCGGTTTCACCCATGTGCTGGTAGCAGTCGACAAGTTCACCAAGTGGATTGAGGCCAAACCCATCAAGAACCTCGATGCCGGTACTGCTGTCAGCTTTATCAGAGAATTAATATTCAGATATGGAGTCCCGCACAACATCATCACCGACAACGGGTCAAACTTCGATTCCAAAGAATTCAGAGCTTTCTGCATGTCTCAAGGCACACGAGTCGACTATGCTTCAGTCACCCATCCACAGTCGAATGGACAGGCAGAACGAGCCAACAGCTTGATTCTCAAAGGGTTGAAACCCTGTTTGATGCGTGATCTCAAGCATGCGGCTGGTGCATGGGTCAACGAACTTCCCTCGGTGCTTTGGGGGTTAAGGACCACGCCCAACCGGTCGACTGGAAGAACTCCGTTCTTCTTGGTCTACGGAGCTGAAGCAGTCTTGCCGAGTGACCTTCTCCACAATGCTCCTCGGGTCGAGCTCTAAACCAAAGCTGAAGCAGAACAAGCACGGCAGGATGCAGTCGACCTTTTAGAGGAAGAAAGGGAGATGGCCCTGATCTAATCGACCATTTATCAACAAGACTTGTGTCTCTTCCACGCCAAAAACGTGAAGAGTCGAGCCTTCCAGGAAGGAGATTTGGTTCTCCGAGTGGATCAGCAGAAACCACACAAGCTTGCTCCTTCTTGGGAAGGTCCCTTCATCATCACCAAGGTTCTCCACAACGGAGCATACCGTCTCTACAATGTCGAGCATCAGATCGACGAGCCCCGAGCTTGGAACGCAGAGCTTCTCCGCCCCTTTTACACTTAAGTATTCACTCGGATGAGTTGTAATAAAAGTACTTCTGTAGTTTATTTATCAAAGACAAGAGCTTTATAATTTTCCCAGTAATTGTTATTACTTTTGTCCACATAAAGCAATCCCCCAGTGGGTGGCTTGGCTGCGAATCTGATTCGCCTAAGTCTGTAAAAAATCCTAACCGAATGGTGAGCCAGCCTCCCACTCGAAGGCTTAGCTGTGAAATCCGTTTCGCCTAAGTTAAACAAAATCCTACCAAGTGGTAAGCCAACCTTCCACTCGGAGGCTTAGCTGCAGTCCAAGTACTCGCCTAAGTTTTTGAAAATCCTACCGAGTGGTAAGCCAGCCTTCCACTCGGAGGCTTAGCTGCAGTCCAAGTACTCGCCTAAGTTTTTGAAAATCCTACCGAGTGGAAAGCCAGCCTTCCACTCGGAGGCTTAGCTGCAGTCCAAGTACTCGCCTAAGTTAAACAAAATCCTACCGAGTGGTAAGCCAGCCTTCCACTCGGAGGCTTAGCTGCAGTCCAAGTACTCGCCTAAGTTTTTGAAAATCCTACCGAGTGGTAAGCCAGCCTTCCACTCGGAGGCTTAGCTGCAGTCCAAGTACTCGCCTAAGTTTTTGAAAATCCTACCGAGTGGAAAGCCAGCCTTCCACTCGGAGGCTTAGCAGCAGTCCAAGTACTTGCCTAAGTTAAACAAAATCCTATCGAGTGGGAAGCCAGCCTTCCATTCGGAGGCTTAGCTGCAGCATTGTGCTCGCCTAAGTTCAAATACAATGTGCGCTCTGCGAGGAGGACGAGGTGCAGGTCGACTGCTACCCTCTCCTTCCGAGCTACGCCACAAATACAACGTGCGCTCTGCACGGAGGACGAGACGCAGGTCGACTGCTACCCTCTCCTTCCGAGCTACGCCACAAATACAACATGCACTCTACAAGGAGGACGAGGTGCGGGTCGACTGCTACCTCCTTTTCCAGAGGTACGCCTTGAAAATCCTACTGAGTGAAGAGCAGACCTACCACTCGGGGGCTTAGCTGCAGCCCAGTGCTCGCCTAAATTTTTGAAAAATCTACCGAGTGGAGAGCAAACCTCCCACTCGGGGGCTTAGCTGCAGCCCAGTGCTCGCCTAAGTTCTTGAAAATCCTACCGAGTGGAGAGAAAACCTCCCACTCGGGGGCTTAGCTGCAGCCCAGTGCTCGCCTAAGCTTTTGAAAAATCCTACCGAGTGGAGAGCAGACCTCTCACTCGGAGGCTTAGCTGTAGCCCAGTGCTCGCCTAAGTTTTTGAAAA
>NC_057801.1:214623038-214824506 GCF_018294505.1 Triticum aestivum
CCAGTGCTCGCCTAAGTTCTTGAAAATCCTACCGAGTGGAGAGCAAACCTCCCACTCGGGGGCTTAGCTGCAACCCAATGCTCACCTAAGGTTTTGAAAAATCCTACCGAGTGGAGAGCAGACCTCTCACTCGGAGGCTTAGCTGCAGCCCAGTGCTCACCTAAGTTTTTGAAAATCCTACCGAGTGGAGAGCAGACCTCCCTACTCGGGGGCTTAGCTGCAGCCCAATGCTTGCCTAAGTATATCAGGGAACAAGTCGATTGCAATGAGCGCCTCGCTTTAGCCTGCAAAAGACACCTCAAACCAAATGCAAACATATTCAACGTCGAATCCAAGTTCGGATAACACCTAACGGAACCGAAAGTGCTCAGGTGCTAAGCCTGTTAAGGTTTGTTGGTTACAAAACTCACTCGACATACCGAGGCAAATTTAAAGTATCAAGCTCAGAAGTTTTTTACCCCTCCTGTGGAGGGCTGGAAGGTGCAACAAACTCATCCAGGTCGATTCCATTTGCAATCCGAGTGGCAGCGGTGATGAAGGTCTCCATGAAAGATCTGAAATCATGCTTCTTGGTGTTAGCCACCCTAAGGGCCGCTAGCTTGTCCTCTTGTGCATCCTTGCAGTGAACACGGAACAGAGACAGAGCAACATCTGCGCCACACCTGGCAGAAGACTTCTTCCACTCCTGCACTCGACTTGGGACCTCGTTCAGTCGAGTCATCAGAGACTCGAGGTCGTTCTGGAGCGTCTCTCTTGGCCAGAGTGTTGTGTCGATGCGAGAAGTCGCGACCTTCAGCCTTGCAAGATAGTCGACGACAGCAGCAACGCGAGATTAAAGCCGGAGCATATTCATGGCGACTTCATCTTTCACGGGAGAGTTGATGGGATCCAGGTTTATTTCCAGTCGACCAGTCTCCTCTTTAAAGTTCTGGCAAAATTCTGCAAGCACAACCACCGAGTCAAGACAACAGTCGAAGATCACAGTTAAAATGTCTGTTTGATACAAAAGATTACCTTCAAGCATGAGGAATAGCTTCTTGGCGAGTCCACCCAGATAAGCCTCCAGATCGTTCTTCTTTCCCACCAACTCACTGGCCTTATCATTCAAGGCAACCTTGTCACTTTTCAATCGACTGACCTCCTTGTTGGAAGCATCAAGAGCAGCTTTCAGATTGGTGTTTTCTTCTTCAAGCTTGGTGACTGAAGCCAGCTTCTCATCTGTGAGCTTGGTCTTCTCTAAAGCCGCTTTCTGCATCTCAGCCAAGTCAAGGTCTTTCTTCTTGTCGTCGAAGGCCTCACCAAACATACCTTTAGCTTCCTCCTTCTCCTTCGTTAGGTTCTCTTTGGTTAGTTTCAGATCAAGCTCGAGCTGGATGTGTTTGTTCTCCAACTCAGTATAACGTGCCGCAAGGTCGCAGGATTTCTATGAAGAACCAATCCACAGATGTCAAAGGCAATTCACTTCCGAGTGACTAAGGAAAAATCATAGCGTTTCTAAGACCACGGACGAATACAATCATTTGACCACAGTCTCGGGGACTACACCCAGTGGGTGCACTCAGCGTGCCCCCACTAGTTTCATCAGTTAGAGTCGACCAGTCGACCAACAACAACAAAAAACGGGAGGTGTTCTTCAGACTATAGTCGACTGCCAGCAGTCGACCATAGTCTCGGGGACTACACCTAGTGGGTGCACTCAGCGTGCCCCCACCGGTCTATGAATCTATTCGACCTAGTCGAGTAAGGAAAAAACTTAAGATATAAAGATTATGGTCGACTGCCAGCAGTCCACCATAGCCTTGGGGACTACACCCAGTGGGTGCACTCAGCGTGCCCCCACTAACCCGGAATTTCAATCGACACACCCAGTGGGTGTAGGACAAACTCTAGGAATTTCAGAAAGAAGAGTTTTCAGATATCATATCCTAACAGAACAGGCAGTGACCGACTGACCTGAACATTACTCTGAAGAGCTGAACTGGCGTCATAGGCTGCCTGGCTGGCTTCTCGAATTGCCTTCACTTGCTCCATCATGACCCCCGCTTGGCGTATTGCTTCTTTAGCAGCACTAGCTTGGTCTTCTGGGACGTGGTAGGTTGAGAAAAGTGAGGGTTGAGCAGCACTCGACGATGAAGGACGAGCACTCGTCAACGGCACCACAAAGGTTACGGTAGGCCGAGTGACATTGTCTCCCTCCACGACCAATGTCTTGGGTGCTGGCACGTCCTGAGTCGCCTTGCCAGCAGACGCTTTCTTGTTCCTTCTCTGCCTCAGTGGTTCCTCATCGTCGTTGTCGGGAAGGTCGATAACAACGTTAGATGAAGCTGTAGAAAAAGAATCAAAATTAGAGACAAGAAGCCAATCGACTGAAGACGGAACTACAAGAGTCATAGCAGGTTTCGAAGTAACAGCATCCTCCATCTCCTGATCTTCAGCTCTGGCCGAGGTATCAGAAGTAGCAGCACTGCAGTTCCAGAAGTCAGTCGATTAGCTCATGATTCGACCAAGAATAAGTTCATGTGGAACAGACAAACTCAAGCTACACCATTACCCTGAGATAGTGGGGATCACCATCTTCATCTTTGGCAAGACCTTCGCCGACTTCGACGGCGCCACTCGAGATTGCTTTGGAGCTTTCTCAGTCGGCACCGGAGAAGTAGTCCGAGGGCGCTTGGACGACAGTGTGACGGTTGCGACCCCCTTACCACGCTCAGACGCGGGATCATGGACAAGCTTCAAGCGTCTTTCCGAGCGAGGAGGTACAACTTCCTCCTCCTCCTCCTCCTCTTCCTCCTCGCCAGAGTCATCACCCTCATCATCGTCGTCAGCATCTGAATCCCACTCCTCCGGGCTTTCTCCCCCACTTCCTTCCTCCTCTTCAATCGGCGTTTGCGCTCCATTGGGCATCGAGTATAACTCAGTGGTGGCCTGCCAGACAACAAAACAAAACAAAGGTCAATCGACCAATTCGCAGTGAAGCAGAATGAATAAAGCAAGATTACAATTGGAGATAAGTGGTCATACCGTGTCCGGCGTGTAGGTACAGTAGAGTGGTGGGATCCTCCTAGCCCCTCGAGTGTTGTCCTTATTCCCTGTGATTGCGGTCACCCACCTCTCCATTGTGGCGTCGTCGACCGCTTCTGGATGGACCCGAGTGGTGTCTTCGGTACCACAGTACAACCACATTGGGTGGCCTCGGTACTGAAGCGGTTGGATGCGCCGTCTAAGGAAGACCTCCAGAAGATCCATACCCGTCACTCCGCCCCGAACGAGTTGGACTACGCGCTCCATCAACATTTTTACTTGAGCTTTCTCCTCAGGAAGCACCTTCAAAGAAGAGGGTTTGTCCACTCGGTCCATGGAGAATGGAGGGAGACCAGTCGACTGCCCCGACGTCGACTCGTCTTGGCAGTAGAACCAAGTCGACTGCCACCCTCTGACCGACTCAGGAAGGGTCATGGCCGGGAAAGTACTCTTATTCCTCATCTGAATCCCAAGACCCCCGCACATCTGGATAACCTTAGTCCTCTCGTCATCCGGACTCGGCTTTTTCACTGTCTGTGAGCAACAGGTGAATATGTGCTTAAAGAGACCCCAGTGTGGTCGACAACCCAGGAAGTTCTCGCACATGGACACGAAAGTAGCAAGATAGGCAATGGAATTGGGAGTGAAATGGTGGAGTTGCGCCCCAAAGAAGTTCAGAAACCCTCGGAAGAAAACACTCGGCGGCAGAGAGAATCCACGGTCTACATGAGTGGCTAGGAGAACGCACTCACCCTCCTGCGGCTCCGGTTGACACTCGGTCCCCGGAAGCCTTGCTGACCCGTGGGGGATCAGAGCCTCGTTGGCCAGGTCATTGAGATTCGTCTCGGTGATGGTCGAATGGATCCAATCCCCTTGGACCCAACCTTTTGGCAGGCGGGACCTTGACGAAGATCCGCCCCGACTGGATGCTCTCCCCTTTGCTTTCCCCGTCACCGTCGCCTTCTTCGCGCGCTTGAAGGCCGCCGTCTTCTCCTTCACCATCGTCGCCGGCGAAGCACGCGAGGAGTGGATAGGCGGAGGCGAGAGCAGGCACAGCGGGCGGAGGCAAAGAGGGCAGAGAGGAGAATGAGAAGGCACTGTTCAAAAACCCTCGCCCTGCGCTTTATATAAGGACGCTTCCGAGTGGCTGACAAGTAGGCCTGGGCGGTCCTGTCACATCCCGAAACAGCCGCGCATGCATGATACATGGCGAAAAAGGCGGCACGGAAATCGAGGCGTCCACGCCTTATCCCATCCGAGTACCGTGGTCCGCCCCGCTTCGCGCGCTTCCCAAATTTCAGATCCCACAAAATCCGCTAACGGCAGATCAATCTGTCAGACGGTAGATTTCCTGTGATCCATCGCTCGGAAGTTCACTAAGTTCAAAAGTTCACTCGACAAAAGAAAAGAATGGATCAAGGAGACTGAAAGAAAAGTTAATGCCAACGCCAAAAAAGAAAAATCGCTGATCCAGGATACGACATAATCAGAGCACGGGAAATAGGTCGGAGAAAATTATCAACCCCTTCCTCACTCGAACCTCGATCCATTCGGGGGCTAATGATGAAGTCATGTACCTAGGGTAGGGTCATGGACCTATCTAGGATACCCTACCCAAGGACATCCTTAGAAGAAGCTACCTTCCAGTCGACCAAGAGGGACTTCACTCGACGAACTCAAGGACACTCGACGATGAAGATAGCCACTCGACCATGAAGGTAACCACTCGACGGCCATGAGACCTAAAGTCACTCAGCACGCAACGGTCTATCATTAAGTAGCTTTAATAGTCTTCATGGCACTTTATGAGGGCGTTACCAGTAACCCCCTGTCTTAATGTACTTTAAACCCTGCATAACTGAGGGCCGGAGGGGTCTGGAGAACTCTATATAAGCCACCCCCCTCCTCAGTGTAAAGGGTTTGCACCCCTATAACTCATATACACATAAACCAGTCGACCGCCTCCGGGCTCCGAGACGTAGGGCTGTTACTTCCTCCGAGAAGGGCCTGAACTCGTAAAACACTCGTGTGTACAACTGTTCCATAGCTAGGATCTTGCCTCTCCATACCTACCCCCCATTCTACTATCAGACTTAGAACCACGACACACACCTTTTGGAGAGACACACATGAATCGGAATTTATTAGAACACTCTATGTGCTTCACTTATATCTTTTGAGCTAGATAATTTTGCTCTAGTGCTTCACTTATACCTTTTTAGAGCACGGTGGTGGTTTTATTTTGTAGAAATTATTGATCTCTCATGCTTCATTTATATTATTTTGAGAGTCTTTTAGAATAGCATGGTAATTTGCGTTGGTTATAAAATTAGTCCTAGTATGATGGGCATCCAAGTTGGGTAAAATAAAAACTTTCATATGGAGTGCATTAAACACTATGATAAATTTGATACTTGATAATTGTTTCGGATATAAAGATGGTAATGTTAGAGTCATGCTAGTTGGGTAATTATGAAATTGAGAAATACTTGGGTTAAAGTTGGCAAGTCCCGTAGCATGCACGTATGGTGAACGCATGTGACAAATTTGAAGCATGAGGTGTTCTTTGATTTCCTTCCTTATGAGTGGAGGTTGGGATCGCGTGATGGTTAACTCCTACCAACCCTTCCCCTAGGAGCATGCGTAGTAGTATTTTGCTTCGAGGGCTAATAAACTTTTGCAATAAGTATATGAGTTCTTTATGACTAATGTGAGTCCATGGATTATACGCACTCTTACCCTTCCGCAATTTGCTATCCTCTATGGTACCGTGCATTGCCCTTTCTCACCTTGAGAGTTGGTGCAAACTTCGCCGGTGCATCCAAACCCCATGATATGATACACTCTATTACACATAAACCTCCTTATATCGTCCTCCAAACAGCCACCATACCTACCTATTATGGCATTTCCATAGCCATTCCGAGATATATTGCCATGCAACTTTCCACCGTTCCATTTATTATGACACGTTCCATCATTGTCATATTGCTTCGCATGATCATGTAGTTGACATCGTATTTGTGGCAAAGCCACCTTTATAATTCTTTCATACATTTCGCTCTTGATTTATTGCATATCCCGGTACACCGCCGGAGGCATTCACATAGAGTCATATTTTGTCCTAAGTATTGAGTTGTAATTCTTGAGTTGTAAAAAAATATAAGTGTGATGATTTCCATTATTAGAGCATTGTCTCATGTGAGGAAAGGATGATGGAGACTATGATTTCCCCACAAGTCGGGATGAGACTCCGGACGAAATAAAAAAAAGAGAAAAAAGGAAAAAAAAGAGGCCAAAGAAGCCCAAATAAAAAAATGAGAGAAAAAGAGAGAAGGGACAATGTTACTATCCTTTTCCACACTTGTGCTTCAAAATAGCACCATGATCTTCATGATAGAGAGTTTCTTATTTTGTCACTTTCATATACTAGTGGGAATTATTCATTATAGAACTTGGCTTGTATATTCCAATGATGGGCTTCCTCAAAATGCCCTAGGTCTTCATGAGCAGGCAAGTTGGATGCACACCCACTTAGTTTCTCTTTGATGAGCTTTCATACATTTATAGTTCTAGTGCATCCGTTGCATGGCAATCCCTACTCCTCGTATTGACATCAATTAATGGGCATCTCCATAGCCCGTTGATTAGCCGCGTCAATGTGAGACTTTCTCCTTTTTGTTTTCTCACATAATCCCTATCATCATACTCTACTCCACCCATAGTGCTATGTCCATGGCTTACACTCATGTATTGCGTGAGGGTTGAAAAGGCTGAAGCGCGTTAAAAAGTATGAACCAATTGCTTGGCTGAAACCGGGGCTGTGCATGATGGGAGCATTTTGTGTGGCGAAAATGATGCATGGCCAAACTATATGATTTTGTAGGGATAAGCTTTCTTTGGCCATGTTATTTTGATAAGACATAAACTGCTTGGTTAGCATGCTTGAAGTATTACTATTTTTATGTCAATATTAAACTTTTATCTTGAATCTTTTGGATCTGAACATTCATGCCACAATAAAGAGAATTACATTGAAAATTATGTTAGGAAGCATTCCACATCAAAAATTCTGTTTTTATCATTTACCTACTCGAGGACGGGCAGGAATTAAGCTTGGTGGTGCTTGATACGTCTCCAAATTTTCTATAGTTTTTGATTGTTCCATGCTATTATATTATCTGTTTTGGATGTTTAATGGGCTTTACTATGCACTTTTATATTATTTTTGGGACTAACCTATTAACC
The DNA here is from genome assembly GCF_018294505.1 of Triticum aestivum. NCBI lineage: Eukaryota > Viridiplantae > Streptophyta > Magnoliopsida > Poales > Poaceae > Triticum > Triticum aestivum. Next base: position 214,630,311 of record NC_057801.1, read on the forward strand.
GGAGGCCCAGTGCAAATTGTTTTTTTTTGCTATTTCAGTGTTTCGCAGAAAAGGAATATCAAACGGAGTCCAAATGGAATGAAACCTTCGGGAGAGTCGTTTTTGGAACAAACGCAATCCAGGAGACTTGGAGTGCACGTCAAGGAAGCAACAAGGTGGCCACGAGGTAGGAGGGTGCACCCAGGGGGGTAGGCGCGCCGCCCACCCTCATGGGCCCCTCGTGGCTCCACTGATCTACTTCTTTAGCCTATATATACTCACATACCCCGAAAACATCCAGGAGCACCACAAAACCCTATTTCCACCATCGCAACCTTCTATACCCATGAGATCCATTCTTGGGGTCTTTTACGGCGCTCCGCCTGAGGGCGAATTGATCATGGATGGCTTCTACATCAACACCATAGCCTCTCCGATGATGTGTGAGTAGTTTACCACAGACCTTCGGGTCCATAGTTATTAGCTAGATGGCTTCTTCTCTCTCTTTGATTCTCAATACAAAGTTCTCCTCGATCTTCTTGGAGATCTATTCGATGTAATACTTTTTGCGTTGTGTTTGTCGAGATCCGATGAATTGTGGGTTTATGATCAAGATTATCTATGAACAATATTTGATTCTTCTCTGAATTCTTATATGTATGATTTGATATCTTTGCAAGCCTCTTCAAATTATCAATTTGGTTTGGCCTACTAGATTGATCTTTCTTGCAATAGGAGAAGTGCTTAGCTTTGGGTTCAATATTGTGGTGTCCTTTCACAGTGACAGCAGGGGTAGTAAGGCACGTATTATATTGTTGCCATCGAGGATAAAAAGATGGGGTTTATATCATATTGCTTGAGTTTATCCCTCTACATCATGTCATCTTGCTTAATGCGTTACTCTGATCTTATGAACTTAATACTCTAGATGCATGCTGGATAGCTGTCGATGTGTGGAGTAATAGTAGTAGATGCAGAATCATTTCGATCTACTTGTCACAGACATGATGCCTATATACTTGATCATGCCTAGATATTCTCATAACTATGCACTTTTCTATCAATTGCTCGACAGTAATTTGTTCACCCACCGTAAGATATGCTATCTTGAGAGAAGCCACTAGTGAAACCTATGGCCATTGGGTCTCTTTTCCATCATATTATATCTTTTTTATTTACATTGCATCTCGTTTACTATTTTGCAATATTTACTTTTCAATCTATACAACAAAAATACCAAAAATATTTATCTTATTATCTCTATCAGATCTCACTTTTGCAAGTGGCTGTGAAGGGATTGACAACCCCTTTATCGCGTTGGTTGCAAGGTTCTTATTTGTTTGTGCAGGTACAAGGCGACTTGCGTGTAACCTCCTACTGGATTGATACCTTGGTTCTGAAAAACTGAGGGAAATACTTACGCTACTTTGCTGCATCACCCTTTCCTCTTCAAGGGAAAACCAACGCATGCTCAAGAGGTAGCAGCGCGACGGTTATCGGAATTCAATGCATAAGCAGGCATGGCTTAGCGCGCCAGCTTGCCGTGGAAAATTAGAGAAACTAAAATTATGACTGTGCCGTCCCATCCCGTCCATGCTGGGTCGCACGCCGGCATGATGGTCAAATGAGGGCACTCGAATCATCCAGATGAGGTACTCCCTCCTTGTCAATAATGATTCCACGGATTTAAAAGGCCCGCAACAATTAAAGCGCATCATTTTTCACACCAGTTAGCTACCTTAATTACGGCCGGCTGCATGCAGGCACTCAGAATCGCTCGCAGCCAGTACGCGGAGCAGCATGCAACGAGTTGCAGCCGAGGGCACGCATGCATCCACTTAAATCGCTGGAATTAATTAGGCTTAAACTTCTGCATACAGTTAATTATTGCCATGCCTTGGTCTTTCTGCTTTGGCTCACGTGACTAATAAACACAGACAGAGGGAGTACCTTGGTTGGTGAGATTTTTGAATTAAGCCCTGCAAATCGGAAAGGAGGTACTAGTACGTGCGTGATCCGCTATTTATTCGTGTAGGATCAAGTAGGTCATTTCTTGAATTGAGCCCTGCAAACTGGAAAGGAGGTAGTACGTGCGTGATCCGCTATTTATCCTTGTAGGATCGAGTAGGTCGGATAGTGTATGTGTAGGATCGAGTAGGTCTGATGGTGTACGTGTACGATCGCATTAGCTGATGAATGTTAGCTGGGAGATAAGGCATTTGAGAACGTTTTTGCTGGCAGTTTCTTCAGATTCGCATGGCATTTTCTTCAGAGCAGCTTGTCAGTTTCTTCAGAGGTAGGCATTTTTATTCAAAAAACTGCCACTTCGGATCTTGCGTTGCAACTAAAACTGCCAGGAGCGCATTAGTAGGCTAGCTAGTGATCGATCAGTAACTTGTAAACACCGTGCGAACAGAAATAAGGAACTGTTAATGCATCTCAATGATTCATAGATCATATACAAATATGTAGCTCCAAAAGCAAAGATTAGCTACTTCGGATCTTGCATCGCAACTAAAACCAACTAGTATGATTCCCATACATAAGATCAACATGTTAATGCTTCTCAATGATTCACAGATCATATGCAAATATGTAGCTCAAAAAGCAAAGATCTAGAAAAAACATCTATTCTTCCTACTAACATGGATGCTTCTCTTGGCCAACATTCAGTACAGACTGAAAGACAAATTTGTTTGTGAAGTCTACAGTTCCTCTTGCAAATGTAAGTGGTTTCAACAACAGCTGGAACCATGAGAATGAACCACACATGATGGAGGAACATCCACTGCAATATGATTTGGTCTTCTCTCAATCACACATCGAGGCTATTTTCGGAATACAAACTTTAACTTAGGCAAAATGATGCCCATTCTATAATCATACCAAAGCAATGAAGCACCTAGTGTTGGCCAATAAATAGTACAATACTACTTTTCTGCAGTCCATGAAGTGACTATCCAATCTTTCTGTGTCTATTTTCAAATGGCACTGCATGCCGTGACTATACTATTCTCTTGTGCAGTTCAACCAAAATTGCGGTCACTTTGTTTGTTTGCCAAATAGCAACGGACAGACATCTCTATCTGCACAAATATCAAGAAGCTAGTAAACATATACCCCACCTTGTATTTTCGGTTTAAACATGTCTCTTCCGCTTAGCATCTATCATGTTTTGCACTGGACAATTTGATACCGTCATGTTTTGCCCTGGACAATTTCCTATTGAATTGATTTGCTGGTTTAGAGCAGAAATATAGTGCCTATTCTTCATCAGACCAAGGATATCCATGTTCGCCGTGATGGAAGAGGTGAAATCGATACAACCAAAATTGAGCATCCAATCATTGAATCCTGTCCTGCACCTCCAATGTAGGTCCACCCTGCCAATGAATTCACATGCAAACCACTAGTATTACTATCTAATAACAGTACAAAAATAGTAGCAAGATAGTAGCAAACCATGCATGTACCTTCGTAATGAACATCTCATAGTGCCACCAATTGGATATAAAGGTTTGGAAGAAAACATGCTCCTAATGTTGAACCAGTAGGACTTTTTGTGCAGTTCCACTAAAATCGAGCATCCCTATTTGCATAGATATTGAAAGTGTGATTACTATAAAACTGGCACTAGTTGAAGCATAGACTCACAAATATAAGCACTCCAATTTCTTAATGGGAAAAGGTAGCAAGACTGTTTCTAACCACCTGTTTGAAGGAATAAATAAGGCAACAACGGTTGATGTCAGAAAGGCATATATAGTTCTTTCTGAAAGAATGATCGATTCCTGACCTTTCCTCTTCTTTTAAGCATATTTTGTGCAGTTCAACTAAAATAAAATGCCATCACCGCCTTGACAATTCATTGACATTGTACAAAAGGAAATGACTTAACATTAACATCATGATGTCAGGTATGTAGTCGACAGGCATTAGAGACAAACATATAGACCTCCTCTGATAACATAATGAACATTAATTTTAACAGAGGTGTGACTAGCTTTACCAGGATAATTTGAGTGAACTCTACACCCTCTGTTCCTTAATATAAGACGTTTTCGCAGTTCAATTTAAAGTACCCGAACATCTAGTATTTAGAAAAATAGGTAGTGGTTTTCTTGAGCACATATCTGGGAAAGCTTGCCACACTTTATTTATGTCCATACGCTAATGCAACATCATTTGAATACTATAAATATACACTAATCCAGTGGCTAGTGCAATAGTAGAGTAGTTATTTTGTTACAGGGTACAATACAATGGTTTTACTGAACGGATTTCAATAAACTCTAGCACTGGAAGATTTCTATAAGAAATAACAATACAAAATGTAAATGTAACAAGTTTCAGCATTGGTATACTAGCTGTGCATGAGAATTAAACCAAATACAAAAGTCTGAAGGTAACTAGCATTATTAACTAATGATAGTATAAAATTTTTGCAAACAATGTACCTTCAAGGTAAATATCATTTCGAACTCGAGGGGACCTAAAAATTGCTCTCCCAATCTTGATAATCGGTCAAACATAAAAACTTGGTCGAACGAATCAAGAGAACAGCCGGAGGAGGAGGTGCCCACTCTTGACCTTTCCTCTTGACACTGTACAAAAAAATTTGACTCATCTCATGAAAGTGAGGTATGTAATCTGTAAGCATTAACAATGCAAAAATCTGAAGGTAGAAACAAGATTCATCGTTGGTATACTGGCTGTGCATCAACATTAGAATGCCTTAGCTGAAAAATCTTTAATACATCCACAATCAACAGCTAACCCTGAAATAATCTAGTGACATTAAATGGCATTGCTTAAATTTATCGGTGGCATTAGACTGAGTGCAACATTAGTTAAATGTGGCATCACTTTAGCAGTAGCATTGCTTGACTTGACTGCTGGCGTTATACTAACAGCAAAAAAGTGGTAATAAGAGCATGGGAGGCCCATACGGACAGTGGGAGCACCAGTACGATGTATCTCCATGGATGCGTAGAGTGGTGAGGGAGGTATGGTTGCCCAGAGAAACAAATATCCAGGCAGCACATGTGGATTACGTCCCATTTTTGTTCTCTTTAGCCACCTTTTTCCTATGTGAGGACAACAAACCGATCGACCTGGTCATTCTCTATTGTGTTGTCATGCCTTTATACCCTTCTTCAACCAAGAGACACGAGACTCATTCCTTAGCTACTGATTTTCCCCTTTTCAACCTAGATGCGGGTTCGATGCCTACTCTCTTGGACAGTATAGTCTCCCTTCCTTTCCTTATTCAACCCAGACATGGATTAGTCTGCATGAAGTAGGGTTTCCTTTAATAGTGCAAATTAAGGTTTCCGTCTACGTGACCAGAAGAGCAGAGGATAGCAAATTGGGAAGATGGTGGAGTGGAAAAAGATCCACATGCAGTAACGTGGCAGATGGGGCAATAGAACAAGGGTATGATTTGAAAAGAGGTAGCATACCTGAGGGTCGGCGGGAAGTGGCTTCGCTCGTGGTCGTCATCCTCCGCAAACACTACGACAGCGATCTTGGGGACGGAGGCCATCCCGCGCGGGCACTAGGTGTGAGAGGATGGCCTTGTCGTCAGTGCATGACCTCGCTCGCCGACGATGAGTGCGTCAACGCTGCATGTCCTTTTCTTCCCCGGCGGATCTGTGACCACCGGTGAGGAGGGAGAGAGAGGCCATCTTTTCTTAGATCTGGAGAGAGGGTGATAGTGTGAGAAGCAAGTGGGCAGCCCTTAGCAAGAAAGCGCTGAGGCTCCAGCCGATATATCTTTTTTATACTACTAGTACTAGAGGTGGAGTAGTGGTAGAGTAGTTTATATTTTCTCGGCATACAATACCTGTTAGTCGTGCTTCAAAACTGAACGGCACGCCATTAAAAAATAAAGTCGAGAAATAATGCGGCACTTCAGGCCAACGCGGCCAGATCACATTTTGCACGATAAATTACACACCATGTTTCATTGACATGTGGTCCCGTTCCAACATGTCAGTGAGACAACGACGAGTCCTTTTCTACTATTTCCGAACGGACATGTAGGCTGGGGCGCCTCTTCGTGTACCATGGCAAACTGGCAACCGTCCATCGACTCTTCACCTTTCCCTCTCGATTTGGAACTGCTGTCGCACGCTCTTCCTCCCTCCTTCATTTGCCTTCACCCTTCCTTCTGCCATTGTTCGATCGTCTTCTCCATGGAGGGAACAGGTCGGAAACGACCCCGTTATTCTTGCCCCGATCAGAAAGATGACGTGGTGGAGGAACTCATTGATCGGTGCGACGTCATCACCTCGGCTAGCATGGCAGGTTTGGTCAACACCATTCTCGACTCAACTAATATCATCACAAGGAACCCAAGGGTCGAGGAGCGGTTTGATCTCCCTTATCTTCTTCGCTATAAGCCTATTCGCATGGGTGCAGACGACGGAGGCCTGGCTTTGTGCAAGTTGATGCCGCTTGATAATGATACATGTGATGTCAAGATGCCATCACGTAAGGGTAAGGCCTGGGCTGGCGCAAATGGAGATTGGGTTGTTTATATTGGGTACAATTGCGAGTGCGAACTTTTGAATGTGTACACTCGTCAGCGGATTCCACTTCCAAAAATCTCAGAGTGCCCTGAGGTTGAGCACACAGATGATCTACATACGTTCAAATACGAACATGGTGGCTATCATATATGGAAGATAGCAATTTGTACAGTTCCCAACCGCTCTTGGAATTACAAGAACTATGAAGTTGTTGCTATCTTCGACAAGCTTGTTACCGTCGTTATTGATTCCATGGTTCGTCCATGGATATTGCTCAAAAATGAGTTTCTGTACACGGATGATGAGTACTATGATGCAATTGAATACGAGGATCTTGTGTTTGCTTCCACCACTCGTGGCACTATTTTTGCATGGGATCCTCGTAGTTTCGGTACGTTTGTATTCCACCATAATTATAATTGTTCCATCCACATGCATGCGGGTTAGCAAGTTTCCCTTTACTAATTTAACCTTCTTCTTGTGTTTCCAAGGTCCTGTGAACATTCCACCACCTATACTTGAAAATTTCTATAACCAAGGGGGAGATGATGATGGTGGTGATCATGATCATGAGGATGAGCAGGACTTATATACTCAGTGGCACCTGGCAACTAATTCCGATGGATCACCTTTTCTCGTTTGTATACAGTGCACTGGGATTGTTACTACTGAGGGAGCACGTGTTGTCTCCCATGGTCGCCCTCTCCGGACCTATTCCAACACCCGTTGTAGGGTATTCGGGATGGATACTAGTGTGCTAGCACAAACACCTTCTCCCTGGTACGGTATTGATAGTCTTGGAGAAAACTCGCTCTTCCTTGGACCAAACTATCCAATGATGGTTAAAGGTGATCCAGTTGTTGTTGACACAATGTTACTACCATTTATGAGAAGCAACTGTATCTATACCTTGGACATTGCGGTGGTTCCCTACCCTACTCCTGATATATGCCGCTTCAGCCTGGATGATCAGTCTTGCGTTGCTCTCGATATTGACAATAGCTAGCCCTTCCCAGAGCACCTATGGTTCAAAGCAAGCTTTCCAACGCTGAGGATTGGTTGAGTTGAAGTTCATTTCATTGCTTGTTATTTGTTGTGTGATGAAAACTTTAGTATTTACTAGAATGTTTTGTTGGAAATAATCTATAATCCAACATGTATCCTCGTTGTAGTAAAAAAAAACATGTATCCTCGTTGTCGTTGTGTGTCGATGACTTGTTGTATGTAATGAATGGTACACTTGCAAATGCATGTCATAGACTCAATTTATGAATGGTTTTCGAGTCACTTCTTGGAGTATGAGTACCGTAGTAGTATAGACAGCATCCGGTTAGTATATGAAGTTGCCACATCACATAGAGCCAACCTAATATTGGAGTATGCTAGTCCTCCACCAGCGTGCCGCTTCAAATGGTGGACGAAGTGAGAGGTCGCGTCACCTTGTGTCCAGATCTGAGATGCCACCTGTACCAGATGAATGACTCCAAGTTCGTCCACCGTGATGCTAGGTGCGAGCCGAGGCACACTGTTGGAGAGACCCCCCTCATAATTTTCCTACATTGGTCATTTGATTCATAGGATAGAATGCTATAGGATTTTTTCCTATGTAATCATGTTTTAATTGGCAATCTAGCATCCACTCCAACTTTTGTTTCACTACCTTTGATCCTAGGAAGATAGTACTTGCTCTAAATGATGTGCCGCTGCAAGAGCCGCCTATATTAATTAACCATGCTCTAAAAAGGTGGGCCAACTTTGGCTATAGTAGTACTGTACTAGGTTAGTAGGTGACCTTGCGCTTGGCTCTTCTCCTCTTCCAGAAGTCGAGCAATAATTATGGTACTATAGTAGTACTTCTGGCAATCTGACACCAAATGGACTATTGCACGTCCACCGCTTGTAAGCAAAAGTTTCTCCTCATGCTATGAGCCACCACGCACGCATTGGCGAGGGAGAAGGTAAGCAAGCTTCTCGGCGAGTTGACGGGACACATCAAAGTTATTTATTAGTACTCTCTTGAAAAAGGGCCAACCATGTCCATGGCTACCATCCCGTGCTCTGTCATTGAGTACGTGCACTATTCACATGCCATCGAGGAGAAAAAATTGCATAGTACTAGGTGCCATCAAAGTGCACGACTCACTTACGCACTGCATATCTCCATTTTCTTGCATGACACGCCACCTTGATGCTAGATGTCCCGTGTGTCATGGAGGCATATAGTATGTTTTTAAAAATGGAGGCATATAGATGTCCCGCATGTCAGCAAAAGGATGAACAAAGCTCATGTCTTAAACGAAAGAGTGGAAGAACATAGATTCCCGACGACCGAGAAGGAGCAACAAACCTCGCGGTGGAGCGTCTGCACTCATAATATTTTATATTATTAAGCGATATAAAATCAACCAAATCTCTCCTCGTTCCTATACCATTCTATAGTATGAGAATAACTTTGAATGTGAGCCATTGATTCACTCTATCCAACGGTCATAGTTGGAAAATCCAAACAAAACCAAGCATTGGATCAACTCTTTTAGAACTCAGATTGTTGCCGCCTACCCACCTAGCCCACCTATATATCCGCTCACGTGTGATGACCACATGAGCTATCCACTCAGATTGTATGTTAAAAAAAATAAAGGTTGTTAACTAATGCGGCACCTCAGGCCAACGCGGCCAGATCGCATTTTGCATGAGAAATTACACACCATGTTTCGTTGACATGTGGTCACGTTCCAACATGTCAGTGAGACGACGGTGAGTCCTTTTCTACTATTTCTGAACGGACATTTAGGCCGGGGCGCCTCCTCATGTACCGTGGCAAACTAGCAACCATCCACTGACTCTTCACCTTTCCCTCTCGATTTGGAACTGCTGTCGCACGCTCTTCCTCCCTCCTCCATTTGCCTTCACCCTTACTTCTACCATTGTTCGATCGTCTTCTCCATGGAGGGAACAAGCCGGAAATGACCCCGTTATTCTTGCCCCAATCTGAAAGATGACGTGGTGGAGGAACTCATTGATCGGTGCGACGTCATCACCTCGGCTAGCATGGCAGGTTTGTTCAAGACCATTCTCGACTCAACTAATAACATCATTACAAGGAACCCTAGGGTCCAGGAGCGGTTTGATCTCGCCTATCTTCTTTGCCGTGACCCTGCTGACTGGCGTGGGGATGATGGAGGCCTCGCCTTGTGCAAGTTGATGCCGCTTTATAATGATACATATGACGTTATGATGCCATCGCTTGAGGGCAAGGCTTGGGTAGGCGCAAATGGAGATTGGGTTGTTTATATTGGGTACAACTGCGAGTGGGACCTGATACGTCTCCAACGTATCTATAATTTTTGATTGCTCCATGCTACTTTATCTACTGTTTTGGGCAATATTGAGCTTTATTATCCACCTTTATATTATTTTTGGGACTAACCTATTAACCGGAGGCCCAGCCCAGATTTGCTGTTTTATGCCTATTTCAGTGTTTCGAGGAAAATGAATATCAGACGGAGTCAAAACGGAACGAAATCAACTGGAGAAGTTATTTTTGGAAGGAAAGCAACCAGGGAGACTTGGAGTCCATGTCAAAGAAGAAACGAGGAAGGCACGAGATAGGGGGGCGCGCCCACCCCCCTGGGCGCGCCCTCCACCCTCGTGGGGCCCTCGTGGCTCCCCTGACGTATCTCTTCCTCCTATATATACCAATATACCCTAAAACTTCTAGAACAGAAGATAGATCGGGGGTTCCGCTGCCGCAAGCCTCTGTAGCCACCAAAAACCAATCGGGACCCTGTTCCAGCACCCTGCCAGAGGGGGATCCCATCACCGGTGGCCATCTTCATCATCCCGGCGCTATCCATGACGAGGAGGGAGTAGTTCACCCTCGGGGCTGAGGGTATGTACCAGTAGCTATGTGTTTGATCTCTCTCTCTCGTGTTCTCTCTCGTGTTCCTTGATGGCACGATCTTGATGTATCCCGAGCTGTGCTGTTGTAGTTGGATCTTATGATGTTTCTCCCCCTCTACTCTCTTGTGATGAATTGAGTTTCCTATTTGAAGTTTTCTTATCGGACTGAGTCTTTATGAGAACACTTGATGTATGTCTTGCCGTGATTATCTATGGTGACAATGGGATATCATGTGCCACTTGATGTATGTTTTGGTGATCAACTTGCGGGTTTCGTGACACTTGGGAACCTATGCATAGGGGTTGGCACACGTTCTTGACTCTCCGGTAGAAACTTTGGGGCACTCTTTGAAGTACTTTTATGTTGGTTGGATGAATCTAAGATTGTGTGATGCATATCGTATAATCATGCCCACGGATACTTGAGATGACAATGGAGTATCTAGGTGACATTAGGGTTTTGGTTGATTTGTGTCTTAAGGTGTTATTCTAGTATGAACTCTATGATGGATCGAGCGGAAAGAATAGCTTCATGTTATTTTACTACGAACTCTTGAATAGATAGGACAGAAAGGATAACTTTGAGGTGGTTTCGTACCCTACCATAATCTCTACGTTTGTTCTCCGCTATTAGTGTCTTTGGAGTGACTCTTTGTTGCATGTTGAGGGCTTGTTATATTATCTATCTATGTTATTATTGTTGAGAGAATTTGCACTAGTGAAAGTATGAACCCTAGGCCTTGTTTCCTATCATTGCAATACTGTTTACGCTCACTTTTATCATTAGTTACCTTGCTGTTTTTATATTTCCAGATTACAAAAACCTATATCTACCATCTATTTTGCACTTGTATCACCATCTCTTCGCCGAACTAGTGCACCTATACAATTTACCATTGTATTGGGTGTGTTGGGGACACAAAAGACTTTTTGTTATTTGGTTGCAGGGTTGCTTGAGAGAGACCATCTTCATCCTATGCCTCCTACTGATTGATAAAACTTAGGTCATCCACTTGAAGGAAATTTGCTACTGTCCTACAAATCTGTGCACTTGCAGGCCCAACAACGTCTACAAGAAGAAGGTTGTGTAGTAGACATCAAGCACTTTTCTGGCGCCATTGTCGGGGAGGTTAGCGCTTGAAGGTATATCTTTAGATCTTGCAATCGAATCTTTTTGTTTCTTGTTTTAGCACTAGTTAGTCTATAAAAGAAAATTACAAAAAAAACTGAGTTAAGTTTGTCTCATACGCTCCACCTTTCAATATCTTTCATGAGTATGATGGAAAGGAAAATTGTGCTCAAGTGCTAGAAGAAGAATTACATAGAATTCTTGGCATAAAATATGTGAATGATGAGCATGATTGCAATGTTGTTAGTATGAATTCCTTGAATATCCATGATGCTAATGATATGCAAAGCCGCAATCTTGGGGAAGCTATGTTTGATGAAGATGATATTTTTTGTCCCCCAAGCTTTGATGAGCAAATTTACTATGATGAAAGCATGCCTCCTATCTATGATGATTATTGTGATGATACGTATGCCATAAAGAAGTTTGCTTATGTGGAGAGTAGTAAATCTTCTATGCTAGTAGATCATGAAAAGAATGATTTAGGTGATGGTTATATTTTTGAATTCATTAATGATGCTACTGAAAATTATTATGAGGGAGGAACATATGCTTGTAGGAATTGCAATAATGTCAAGTTTCCTCTCTATGTGCTTAAAATCTTGAAGTTATGCTTGTTGTGCCATCCTATGCTAGTTGATTATTGTTCCCATAAGTTGTCTGCTCACAAAATCCCTATGCATAGAAAGTGGGTTATACTTAAAAGTTCTAGTCATATGCTTCATGATGCTCCCGTTATGTTTCAATTCTTATCTTTTATGTGAGCATCATTGTCATCATCATGCCTAGCTAGAAAGGCATTAAAGAAAAGCGCTTGTTGGGAGACAACCCAATACTTATCCTCACTATTTTTTTGTCTCCACATGATTATGCTACTGTAGTAATCATGTTTTATAGCTTTTGTTTCAATAAAGTGCCAAGTAGAACCTTTGGGAAGACTTGGGTGAAGTTTATGTGATCTTGCTGTGAAAAACAGAAACTTTAGCGCTCACGAGAATAGCTGCCATTTTTTACTGGAGAGTGCTTTTAGGTTGATTCTTTTTTAATATTATTAATAGACAAATTTCTCAGGTCCATCAATTTATTTTATAATTTTTGGGGTTCCATAAGTATATGTTTGATACAGATTACTACAGACTGTTCTGTTTTTGACAGATTCTGTTTTCTATGTGTTGTTTGCTTATTTTGATGCATCTATGGCTAGTATTAAGTGGTATCAACCATAGACAAGTTAGAATACAGTAGATATTGCAAAAATATGAATTTAGAATGAGTTCATTACAGTACCTTGAAGTGGTGTTTTGTTTTCTTTCGCTAACGGAACTCACGAGTTTTCTGTTAAGTTTTGTGTGGTTGAAGTTTTCAAGTTTTGGGTAAAGATTCAATGGACTATGGAACAAGGAGTGGCAAGAGCCTAAGCTTGGGGATTCCCAAGGCACCCCAAGGTAATATTCAAGGACAACCAAGAGCCTAAGCTTGGGGATGCCCCGGATGGCATCCCCTCTTTCGTCTTCGTTCATCGGTAACTTTACTTGGAGCTATATTTTTATTCACCACATGATATGTGTTTTGCTTGGAGCGTCATTTTCTCTTGTTAGTATTTGCTTTCTGTTAATTAGATTAATGTTTTGCATCTTTAGTTCCAATAAAAAGTCAAGGATATCCTTTGGCATGCTTATTTTTGTAGTATACATGTTGCTGTTTGAAAACAGAAAGTTTACCGCTGTTGCAAAAATTCTCTAGAAAAGTCAGAGAGCGGTATAATGTTGAATCTTTATGCATAATGAGCTCTGATAAATTTATTACAGTGGTAATTTTAGTTCATAATTTTTGGAGTCAGGGAAGTATTGATACTCTTGCATTCTTTACAGACTGTACTGTTTTGACAGATTGCTGTTATGTTTGCATTGTTTGCATATGTTTGCTTGTTTAATGATTCTATTTGGTGATAGGAGTATTAAATATGCAGAGGCATTTAGTATTCCATGTTGAATAATAATTTTAGTGATTTGTTACAGTAAAAAATGATAAGGTTTTGCATTGGTTTATACTAACCTATCTCACGAGTTCTTGTTGAGTTTGTTGTGAATGCAGCTTTTGATAAAAAGAGAAACCATGATATGAGAGGAATTAAGGAGACACAAAAGCTCAAGCTTGGGGATGCCCAAGGCACCCCAAGATAATATTTCAAGAAGTCTCAAGCATCTAAGCTTGGGGATGCCCCGGTAGGCATCCCACCTTTCTTCTTCAACAACTATCGGTTAGTATCGATTGAGCCTAAGTTTTTGCTTCTTCACTTGAGATGTGCTATCCTTGCAATGTAGTTTTCTTTAGATTTGCTTGCTGTTTGAATAAAGTATCAAGATCTGAAATTATTAAATGGGAGAGTCTTCACATAGTTGCATAATTATTCGACTACTCATTGATCTTCACTTATATCTTTCGGAGTAGTTTGTCTTTTGCTCTAGTGCTTCACTTATATCTTTTATAGCATGGTGGTGGATTTGTTTTAAAGAAACTATTGATATCTCATGCTTCACTTAGATTATTTTGAGAGTCTTTATTAGCATGGTAATTTGCTTAATGTTAATATACTTGGTATTCAAGATATATGAAACTTTCTTATGAGTGTGTTGAATACTAAGAAAAGTTTGATACTTGATAATTGTTTTGAGATATGGAGGTGATAATATCAAAGTCATGCTAGTTGGGTGACTATGAATTCAAAGAATGCTTGTGTTGAAGTTTGCAAGTCCCGTAGCATGCACGTATGGTTAAAGTTGTGTAACAAATTTGAAACATGAAGTGTACCTGGCTTGTGCATCCTTATGAGTGGCGGTCGGGGACGAGCGATGGTCTTTTCCTACCAATCTATCCCCCTAGGAGCATGCGCGTAGTACTTGATTTTTGACGACTTCTAAATTTTTGCAATAAGTATATGAGTTCTTTTGACTAATGTTGAGTCCATGGATTATACGCACTCTCACCTTTCCACCTTTGCTAGCCTCTTCGGTACCGTGCATTGCCCTTCCTCACCTTGAGAGTTGGTGCAAACTTCGCCGGTGCATCCAAACCCCGTGATACGATACGCTGTATCAGACATAAACCTCCTTATATCTTCCTCAAAACAGCCACCATACCTACCTATCATGGCATTTCCATAGCCATTCCGAGATATATTGCCATGCAACTTCCATCATCATCATCATGACATGCATTACTTTTGTCATATTGCCATTGCATGATCTTGTAGTTGACATCGTATTTGTGGCAAAGCCACCATGCATTATTTTTTATACATGTCACTCTTGATTCATTGCACCATCCCGGTACACCGCCGGAGGTATTCATATAGAGTCATATCTTGTTATAAGTTTCGAGTTGTAATCCTTGTGTTGTAATCAATAGAAGTGTGATGATCATCATTATTAGAGCATTGCCCAAAAAATCGAGAAAGGCCAAAAAAAAGAAAGGCCCAAAAAAATATAAAAAGGGCAATGCTACTATCTCTTTTCCACACTTGTGCTTCAAAGTAGCACCTTGTTCTTCATGTAGTGAGTCTCATATATTGTGCTTCAAAGTAGCACCTTGTTCTTCATGTAGTGAGTCTCATAAGTTGTCTTTTTATACTAGTGGGAATTTTTCATTATAGAACTTGGCTTGTATATTCCTACGATGGGCTTCCTCAAATGCCCTAGGTCTTCATGAGCAAGCGAGTTGGATGCACACCCACTAGTTTTCTTTTGTTGAGCATTCATAGCTCTAGTGCATCCGTTGCATGGAAATCCCTACTCCTCGTGTTGACATCAATTGATGGGCATCTCCATAGCCCATTGATTAGCCTCGTCAATGTGAGACTTTCTCCTTTTTTGTCTTCTCCACACAATCCCCATCATCATATTCTATTCCACCCATAGTGCTATATCCATGGCTCACGCTCATGTATTGCGTGAAGGTTGAAAAAGTTTGAGATTATTTAAGTATGAAACAATTGCTTGGCTTGTCATTGGTGGTATAGAAGTTGGGAACATCTTTGTGTGAGTAAAATGAAGCATAGCCTAACTATATGATTTTGTAGGGATGAACTTTCTTTTGCCATGCTATTTTGAGAAGACATGATTGCTTTGATTAGTATGCTTGAAGTATTATTATTTTTGTGTCAATATGAACTTTTGTCTTGAATCTTTCGGATCTGAATATTCATATCACAATTAAGAAGATTTACATTGAAATTATGCCAAGTAGCACTCCGCATCAAAAATTCTTTTTTATCATTTACCTACTCGAGGACGAGCATGAATTAAGCTTGGGGATGCTTGATACGTCTCCAACGTATCTATAATTTTTGATTGCTCCATGCTACTTTATCTACTATTTTAGGCAATATTGGGCTTTATTATCCACTTTTACATTATTTTTGGGACTAACCTATTAACCGGAGGCCCAGCCCAGATTTGCTATTTTATGCCTATTTCAGTGTTTCGAGGAAAAGGAATATCAGACGGAGTCAAAACGGAACGAAATCAACTGGAGAAGTTAATTTTGGAAGGAAACCAATGAGATGGGCTTGGAGTGCACGTCAGGGTATCCCCGGGCTGTCCACGAGGGTGGGAGGCGCGCCCCTCCCCCCTGGGCGCACCCCCCTACCTCGTGAGCCCCCTGGAGGTCCACCGACGTACCCCTTTCACCCATATATATCTACGTACCCTAAAACTTCCAGAACAGAAGATAGATCGGGAGTTCCGCCGCCGCAAGCCTCTGTAGCCACCAAAAACCAATTGGGGTCCTGTTCCGGCACCCTGCCGGAGGGGGATCCCATCACCGGTGGCCATCTTCATCATCCCGGCGCTATCCATGACGAGGAGGGAGTAGTTCACCCTCGGGGCTGAGGGTATGTACCAGTAGCAATGTGTCTGATATCTCTCTCTCTCTCTCGTGTTCTCTCTCGTGTTCCTCGATGGCACGATCTTGATGTATCCCGAGCTGTGCTGTTGTAGTTGGATCTTATGATGTTTCTCCCCCTCTACTCTCTTGTGATGAATTGAGTTTCCTATTAGAAGTTTTCTTATCGGACTGAGTCTTTATGAGAACACTTGATGTATGTCTTGCCGTGATTATCTGTGGTGACAATGGGATATCATGTGCCACTTGATGTATGTTTTGGTGATCAACTTGCGGGTTTCGTGACACTTGGGAACCTATGCATAGGGGTTGGCACACGTTCTTGACTCTCCGGTAGAAACTTTGGGGCACTCTTTGAAGTACTTTTATGTTGGTTGGATGAATCTGAGATTGTGTCATGCATATCGTATAATCATGCCCACGGATACTTGAGATGACAATGGAGTATCTAGGTGACATTAGGGTTTTGGTTGATTTGTGTCTTAAGGTGTTATTCTAGTATGAACTCTATGATGCATCGAGCGGAAAGAATAGCTTCATGTTATTTTACTACGAACTCTTGAATAGATAGGACAGAAAGGATAACTTTGAGGTGGTTTCGTACCCTACCATAATCTCTACGTTTGTTCTCCGCTATTAGTGTCTTTGGAGTGACTCTTTGTTGCATGTTGAGGGCTTGTTATATTATCTATCTATGTTATTATTGTTGAGAGAACTTGCACTAGTGAAAGTATGAACCCTAGGCCTTGTTTCCTATCATTGGAATACCGTTTACGCTCACTTTTATCATTAGTTACCTTGCTGTTTTTATATTTCCAGATTACAAAAACCTATATCTACCATCTATTTTGCACTTGTATCACCATCTCTTCGCCGAACTAGTGCACCTATACAATTTACCATTGTATTGGGTGTGTTGGGGACACAAAAGACTTTTTGTTATTTGGTTGCAGGGTTGCTTGAGAGAGACCATCTTCATCCTACGCCTCCTACGAATTGATAAACCTTAGGTCATCCACTTGAGAGAAATTTGCTACTGTCCTACAAACCTGTGCACTTGCAGGCCCAACAACGTCTACAAGAAGAAGGTTGTGTAGTAGACATCAGGAACTTGTGAATGTGTACACTTGTCGTCGGGTTCCACTTCGAAAAATCTCAGCAAACTGCCCAGAGGTTGAGCACACCGGTATTCTACACACTTTCAAATACGATCATGGTGACTGTATTCTACGGAAGATAGCAATTTGTCGAGTTCCCAACCGCTCTTGGAATTACAAGAACTGTGAAGTTGTTGCTATCTTCGACAAGCTTGTTGCTGTCCTTCGTGGTTTGACTCAATGGATATTGCTCAAAAATCAGTTTCTATAATCAGATATGTACTATTATGCAATTCAATACGAGGGTCTTGTGTTTGCTTCCACCACTCATGGCACTGTTTTTGCATGGGATCCTCGTAGTTTCGGTACGTTTGCCTTCCACCATAATTATAATTGTTTCATCCACATGCATGCGGGTTAGTAAGTTTCCCTTTACTAATTAACCTTCTTCTTGTGTTTCCAAGGTCCTGTGAACATTCCACCACCTATACTTGAAAATTTTTATAACCAAGGGGGAGATGACGGTGGTGATGATCACGAGCATGAGGACGAGGAGGGCCCATATACTCAATGGCGCCTGGCAATTTATTCTGATGGATCACCCCTTCTTGTCTGTATACTGTGCACTGTTGATGTTACTACTGAGGGAGCACGTGTTGTCTCTCATGGCCGCACTCTCCGGACCTATTCCAACACCTGCTACATGGTATTCGGGAGGGATACTAGTGTGCTAGCGCCAACACCTTCTCTCTGGTACAGTATTGATAGTCTTGGCGAAAACTTGCTCTTCCTTGGATCCAATGATGGTGAAATGCGATCCAACTGCTGTTGACACAATGTTACTAGTACCACTTATGAGAAGCAATTGTATCTATACCTCAGACATTTCGGTGGTTCCCTACCCTGGTACTGATATAGTAGGCCACTTTAGCCTGGACGATCAGTCTTGCATTGGTCTCGAGATTGACAATAGATGGCCCATCCCAGAGAATCACTTGTGGTTCAAAGCAAGCATTTCCAACACCGAGGGTTGGTTGAAATGAAGTTTATTTCATTGCTTGTTATTTGTTGTGTGATGAAAACTTTAGTATTTATAGTGTATCCTCGTTGTCGTTGTGGGTTGATGACCTGTTGTATGTAATAAAATGATATGCCTGTGATAAACTTACTAAATTTATGAATGGCTTTCGAGTCGCTTCTCTGATTGAGTGCTGCGATGAGGCAAAGAAATATTTTCCGAAAACATAATTGTACGTGCATTGCAATGGGTTATCAGATGAGGCCAATCAACAATAGTAGTACACTATTTGTACTAGCTTCACATGCTTCGCGTGTCGGGCGGGTGTTTTTGTTGTAGCTGCGATCCCATCATCCTAGGTCCTCGGATGAGTCTAGTAGAAATTGCATTCTGATGTTTGGGTTCAAAGTTTCAGAACTGCTGCACTATCTCTACGTCTACGTATACGTAATAAAACAAGTTTTAAACTTGAGACCAGCCACCCACCCTCACAAAGAACACTTTTTAACCTAGCATAGACTCCAGGAAATTTGGCCATAGTGTGAGGTGGGCCATATGTTAATGTGTTCGCTATACGTAACCAGCACCTCGAATCCTCGATACTACTAGTATATAGTAGGAGTAGTAGGGTTGCATGGGCCAGAACAAGCATTCACGTCCAGGAGCACAACACATGCCACCAGTATGACTTCCATCTGACACCATATTTCTTGGAGTCCGTGCTACAACAATCTCTTCAACCTCATAGTTTCTCTAACTCAGCCATCACGCGGTGGGCGAGGTGGGGGTTTGTCGATAGTCGGTTTCCTCAACTACGGTCCCACTTGTAAGGCCAACTCCAACGCATGACTCCAAACGGACCTCCGTTTTGCCCGGATTCTGTCCATTTGTGTAGGGCAATGGGGTCGTGTCCGGGCCATTTCTCGGATGTGGTGGCCGTGCGTCGAACACGCAGATGCATCCCGGCCGCGTACATTTTTCTTTGCAAACACATCTTTTTTTCATCATTGATTTTTGGTACATGGAAATACATCACCAAAATTTGACTAGAAAAGCAAGACCAAAGAAAACAAGAACCACAAGAATACATTTTAGAAGATATCCAACTTCCATAACTTCTTGTGTAAGTTGGATTAGTGCCTTCTCGATGCATTCATTGTTGATCTGCGGAGGCTCGATCTTGCATGCTTCTTTCTTCTTTGAGTGTAAAGAAGTGGACGTTGCTTCCTCGCATCTAGTCTCATGTCTAGCCTCTAATCTATCAACAAGTGCACTAGTCTCATCTCTAGCCTCTATGCTAGCTAAAAGTGCTAGAATGTCTACTAAATTGTGCTCTATCAATATATTGATGTACTCTTCTACCCAATACCAAAACTTGCATCCATTCTACACAATAAAATTTTGAGTTAGCACAACTAGTCTAATGCGAGAGCACAACCGAAGATTTGGTCGAGTTCTTTCCTCCTTTTGCCGACGTGGGACATCCAGCATCCATGTCGTGTCATGCAACAAAATAGAGTGGTAGTTGAAGCCACGTGATGTGCATCTTGGGTTAAACTATAAATAGAATCTTACTACTCTTGAGTAACTCCAAAAGCGGCCACCGAAGATCTTTATTGGATTTGTTTTTCATCACCAGCATGTCAAGGTGAAAGATGTGCAGGTTCGGTGGGTCCTCTTGCGTTTTCACTGACATGTGGGACCGCATATGAGCAAATAGACTATGGGCTCCATGCGTCTGCTGGCTGGCTGAGAAGAGAGATAGAGGATGGTTGAGCATGGACTCCAGGAAATTTGTTCTATGTAACCAGCACCTCGATATAGTGGGGTGGCATGGGTCATAACTAGCATTCATGTCTAGCAGTACGGCACACGCCACCCACACGAGTCCCATCTGACACCAATTTTCTTGGAGTCCGTGATATAGCCATCTCTTATCCCTCCTGTTTTCTCATCCATCGCGCGATGGGCGGGGTGGGGGTTTGCCGATAGTCGGTTTGCTCAACTACGGTCTCACTTGTAAGTGAAAATGCAACACAGCACGCATTCCCCCTTGAGCGGCATGCCGGACCAACCGTGTGGGGGTGCGACGCGAACACGGTAGGCTTTTCCTTTTGAACTTGTAACTTGTAAAATTTGGTTCTGCTCCATGGCACGACCGATAGATAGAAATAACGATTTTCCCTAGAGTAATGAGAAGTTTTGTTCTGGCGCGGTTCATGCATGGAGTACGTATGAAATTTATGAAGTTGATGCGAAAGGTAAGATAATTACTAGTAGTACCATATACTACTACATGGATTTGACGGAAAGATAAAGATACACACTGATCCATCAACGACATCCTCACGCCCTAGTGCACCGGGTCATCAACCGACGTGTGAGGAGCTGAGGCGTTAGCGGCAAGCTCAACGTGTCTGAACAATGCCGTCCAAGGTTGCCCTGCGGTCCAAGAAGGCCAGCGTCCTATCGCCTTCCTCTTGCATGTAGTAGTCCTTGTGGACGATTTGCACGTAGACGTGGGTGATTATGTCGATGGTGTCTTGCTGCACCAAGCGCTGCGCGGCGAGCGCGACCTCGAGGTGGACATTCTCCGGCATGACGGCAGGCAGTCGCAGGGCCACTAGTGCGTCGAAGAGGTTGTCACCATAGAGGCTGTTGAGGGTGGCAGGCATCACAGAGCCTAGGCGCATGGGCTGGAGGCGTACGTCAAGGTCGTCTGCGAGCTTCTTGACAATGGTGAACTTCTCGAGGAAGCCGACGAGGACCTCGTCGAACAAGGAGACGAAGCTGTCATCCAAGCGGCCCCTCGCCCTGGTGGACTCAAGCACTACTTGGAGACGTTCCTCGGTGCCGGGTCACAGGCCGGTGTTGTGGACCATCTGGCATAGTCGGCTGATGCTCACGCTCATCGCCTCCATGGGTCTAGCTTCTAGTCAACTGATCTTGCGATTGGAGTGATCACTCTTGCCCTTGGTTAGGGTGCGTAGGTGCGTAGGATTTCGTAGATTGGACTGGCGAGAGCCTTTATATGAGAAGTGTAGACTGCGTTGAATTCACGTGCGTGTTGGCCATCTACTCCTCGCGCCTCTACTGCACTTGCCTTTGGCTGTATGACTGGTGGGCCAGACACCTGTTGGGCCCACGTGTCATACACCCAAAGGCAGGTGCAGTAAGTCAATGAAGCCGCGTCCCCCTCCGTGCCGGTGCAGTATAGTCATCTCACCGGACCTCTAGTTGGGGCCAAACGAGAGAACTTTGATGTTTACTAGTTTATTGGTCCCCTTTGCATTTTGCGCCAAGTTTTGACCTTTGATTTAACTAATAAAATGTTAATGCATGTAACAAAAAATGTTGTGTAAGTCACCTTACGAAAACCAAATAATCCCAAAACACTTAGGCACGGTACATTAACTCCCTCCTGATTTCTTTTTTCGTGACATATCAACCAATGAGAGATGTGGGACGTGCATGCTTTCATTGACTTGAGACTACCAAACATCACATGCAGTGGTTAGTTCATTGCATGTAATCCTACTAAGTAACAAAAACACATTAAGTTATCTCACCGATAGGAATAAAACAATACACCATGTATATATTTACAGAGGGAGTAGTACATTTTTTGTGACATGCATTACTAGATATTGCTAGTCAAATACTAAATCCAGATGGACATGGTAGTACTACTAAATCCAAACAGTGGTGCTAGTATTAGTAGTAGTACTACCAATGTAGTAGCACTATACTACCCGTTGGTCAAATTATTACGTGCTGCTCCTCACAGTGAAGTGACAAGACCCTGTGTCGGAGATGACACCTGAGTATAGGCGCCGTGTTTGACATACCATAGTCCGCCTCACCGTCTACAGTCACTATCATCATGGCTGTAGACCTAGCCTGCTTACAACTAGCCATGTTCGACATAATTTCCATTGCGTAGATGCCCGTGCATTGCACAGAACACCAAGATTGGGGGGTGGACAGCGCCGGCAGCGGCAATCGCGCCAGAATTTTCCATGGCCTTCTATATGTGTTGGGGAGGAGATAAGGCTGATTGTGAGAGACAAGGAGTTGTTTGTAAATAGGGAACAAGTGCGGGCATCTTTTTGCAAAACTGGAGAAGTTTGGTGTGTATGCGTCAGATCTAGATCTGACGGCTATTGGTGAAAGATGGCAGGCACAACATCATCACCAACGCAAGACCTGTTTGATTCGCAGGATTTTGAAAACGCAGAAATAGGACACGACAATATTACAAGTTTCAAACTGATATTACAAATGTTAGGACTAATGCTGCACCTACGAAGAGGGAATTACTAGGAAGTTTACGTAGAACTTTCGTTACTTTAGGTGGATGCAGCATTATCATACAAACTAAAATCCACCACTCTGACAAGTCACTAATGGGAAAATTAGTTTTCGAGTCTTTGGCCACTTGATGTTTCAAAAACAAATTCAGCTTCTGCGGAGACTTTGTCATTTAGGCTTAGACGCTTGCGGTGACCAGCACGCCATTCATTGTTGCGCTAGAGAACGCCAAACCTCATTACCTTGAGCACACTTGCCTCCAAAGCAAAGAACCTGGCCAATTTAATCTCAGATGTGCTGCCTCGGTAGTCGATCAAATCAATTTCTGTAAGATGGAGATCAAGGCATTCGATGAGATTGTTACTGTGCAACACATTTTTCACTTTCGAGTCTTTTTTTATCTGCAAAAGAAGAGAACATATTAGAGAAGCTGGTTGTATAAGATTGCCGTGTCATCAAGAGGTACCAATATCATTCGCTCATACGATAGGGTTGGCTGGCTAGTGATATTTTTCACCCTCTCTCACTCTCTTTCTCTTCCCTCTCATTTACCTAGGAGCACGTGAAGAGCTTGGGCATTTGTTGCCTTCCACTATGTGGCCGATGCCATATTTCGCAAAAGTATGCCACATAATACGCATCGATGTCAAATCGAAAGATTTTGGCTGCTCTCGCAATGTGAGAGAGTTGGCACCGCTATGCACACAGACCCACATGTATAAACAAATCAATCAAACCAACTACACCAGCCTCTCACTCTCCCAAACAAGTGTTTTTAATTGCCTCAGTCCTCTCTCTCTCCCACGCAAGTGTTTTTTCATTGGGTGAGTTAATTTGGCACCGGAGCAAAGTAGGTGATCCAGATTGGGGCAGCAGGTGAGCAATGGAGGGGCATCGATGCCAAATGCATCACAAGTGAATTTGTCACGTGTTTTTTGCCTACATAGTGGAGGGACGTTATAGCCCACTTTTGTACTACCTCGTATTTAGTATAAAATTTTGACCATAGATTTACCTAAGAAAATGCCAATGCATGTCACTAAAAATTATACCATTTGAAATTATGTTCAAATACGAATCCAACGATATAGTTCTTAGTGACATGCATTAACATTTTGTCATTTAAATCTATGGTCAAATTTTGATACTACAAAATAGGAAGAGTAAACCAGGACGGAGGTAGTACTTGCTCTTAGGGGAACCATAGAGTTACTGGAGTAGTCTAAGTTACTCTCCACTATGACTAGCCTAGGCTACTATAGTAGTACAACAAAAAAACGATGCAGGTGATCACGTGAGAAAAAATACTAAAAACATTTCTTTCAGTGCAGTGCGTAGATGCAGTTTTGAACACTACACTTGTCATCGTAATTTGGGAAAATTACGAAAACAAATTGAGCTACGTTGTGATTACCATTTACTAATAGGAAAGAAGTTTCACCTCGATGAGTAGCTTCTCCGTGCATGAAAAGCATGTAAGGAATCCAACAACTTGAACCAGTTTGAGGCCGATAGATTTTATTTCCAAGATCTTCACTGTGCACATAGACTGGGTCAAGCTTGTGGGAATCATTTTCTGGAAGATGGTCATAAATACATCAAGAAGAAATTAAAAAATGTGAATTTCAAGAAGATGGAGAAGAAGATGAGTGTTGTACCTGAACGATTATGGATCCAATAAATAGTTCGGAGAATTTAGTAGACGAGTACACCGACGCTGTCAATTTCGGTGCGACAATGACCCTAATTTTTGTTGGACCTTCTAGATCCGATACAAGCAATCTCTCAAGGAAATGAGCATTCTCAATGACCATAACATGGAACAGCTGGAGTGATCTCTTCCCAATTGATGTCTTGTTGCGGGGCCAGCTAGACACATAAATCCATCGGAAATTCGTCGAGGCGATGTGGAGGCTAATGAACCCGTGGATCTGCTCAAGATGAAGGTCCTCGAGTGTAGTACAGCTACGGAGCAGGTGCTCCATAGCCTTCTTCGAGATGACAATGTCGAAGAGGTCGAGCTGCTTGAGTTGAGGGAGAAGAAGGGCGGGCGCGACATTAATCTGGGGAAGATAGCAGGAGCTGATGATGGCGCGGCGCAACGTTGGCATGAGGCGGAGCGCGGACGGCGGCAGAGAGCGACATCGTCCAGCTTCAAAGCTGAGCTCCTCGAGATGATCTAGGGTGAGGGATAAGAACCACTCGTCAAACTTGGGTTGGACCTTGCAGTTGGTACTAAACATGCGGATGTCAAGGCGTCTGGCTGGCCCAGGGTGCAATGAAAGGATTTTGGAGACTGCGGCCATGCATTTGCAATCCCCATCGCAGAGGCAGCTGTCGACAGTGAGGTTGAGGGGGACGCGGCACCAGAGGGGGCGCCACCGCCGGGAGAGCAGGGCGGTCCGCATGACAGATTTGGTGGGGAGGAGGCCGATGATGACGAGCAACATGTCGTCGGGGAGGCTGCTAATGAAGTCCAGGCTTGCCAGATGTGTTTTTGGCTCGAGCCACCTCCGCTTGTTGGTTGCCTCGCCATCCATCTCAACCGGCGGCGATGCCGGTGTACACGTGTGCTGGTGTGTGTTGTGTGCTGGGTGTGCGCGAGTGCATCCTTCTGTGCATGCCACCGCGCAGCGGTGAATTGTGCACGAGTGCGTCCTTCACGCGGAAGAAGTGTGTCCTCAATGCGCCCTCAATTTACTAGCGTGCGGGATGCTACCCCGAGTGGTTTCAACTTTGTTTACTTCACCGCGTGTCAGATGGGCCTCTAGTTTACTTATTTTCACCCACTGCCACATGGGCCAGCACACGAAGATACAAAACACGAGCTGACAAGGCAGCATGTGGACTGGTTGACCAGTCAACTAAACAATATACGGAGCTATATGCTGACATAGTGAGCGTATAATCCGTTGGTATAGAGAGTTCGAGTGAGAGGGGACGCCCGTGAGAGATAGCAGAGAGAGAGAGAGAAAGAGCTACTTCCTCCGTTCGATAATGTAGTTCCAACATTTTCTTAAAGTCAAACTTTTGAAACTTTGACCAAGTTTATGAAGAAATTACTTATATCTACAATACCAAAGATAAATGATAGTTTGAAGTAAGTACATGTTGTGATGAATCTAATGATCGTTCCAGATGTAAATGTTTTTCTCCGCATATACCTTGTCAAACTTTTCTGAGGTTTGACTTTTTGAAACATCCATATGCTTATGGACGTGAGAGAGTCCCTAACTATATATATATATATATATATATAGATAGATAGAGAGAGAGAGACAAATAGAAAGAGTGAGTGAAAAATGTGTGTGCGTGTGTGAAAGAGACATGGACAACACACGATAAAAGTAGAGAAAGAGCGTGTGTGTCTTATGCAAACATATCACACATGCATCTTCGACAACGGAAGCAAGGTGAGGAGATAGTGTGTGGTCGTTTGCAACCGAGATAGAAAGATCCCTAGCATGTGGCCAAGAGGGGTCTGACAAACAAGGGAGAGAGGTCGAGAGAGACGTACGGAGAAAATGCAGACATGGGGAGGAGAGAGTGTATGTTTGTCATAGAGAGATCCCCTGGAGATCCTGATGGGACTACATGGGTGGGAGATCGAGTGACAAGGTGTGTGTGTGTGATAGAAGGTACCCCGAGAGATATCGAGATAGACGTATGGATGGAAGGAGACAATGTTGGAGATATGCCCTAGAGGCAATCATGTATGATGATATTTCCTATGTGTTTATGAATAAAGATAGTGCTTGGACATTATCAATGATGTGTATCAGCAAGTACGTGACTTGTTTGTGGGACTATGCATTGTATGATGACTATCCTAAAAGGTCCCTAGTCGAAAGGGCTGTGTGGACGCGCAGCCGACTAGACTAGCATATGACACGGTCGATGGCTCGGTCTCACTAGCCATGGAGCATTGGATGCTAACCGGATAATATGGACGTGGAAAGGTCTGGTCGGATTCGACATTGTCGGATCCGAGTCGAGATAAGGTCCGAGTCGGACAGACCCAACTATGAGACGCAGAGATATGTCATCTGTGAGTCTCTAGTACAACATACGTTCTAGGTCCTAAGACCTGAGCTGGTGCATGTACTCGGGATGGTGACAGACCTGCTTTGGGCCGACCCAATGCTACTCCGTAACTGGGTAGTTACAAAGGTAGGTTTCAGACTTGTCCAGACCCATGCTGCGAGACGTGGTCGAGCAAGATGGGATTTGCCCCTTTGATTAGGAGAGATATACTCTGGGCCTCTTGTGTGATCCGACCAGGATAAGAATGGCCATGCGACAAGGATTATGAGATAATCTGGATAGTGGTCGGCATCACTAGAACGAGAAAGAGGTTGGGATAGCACAAGGATGACAGTCTCGCCTTGAGCCCGACAACATATATCGTGCGGCAAAGGGAACAGAAGTGTGACACGTTGTACAAGTTCGCCTACCCAGCTTCCTAGTCTGCTTGGTGGTCGGCACGCCTTGCTAGAGGCTGCTACCAACTGTGCAGGTCGGAGGTGATCCGAACAGCGACCAAGCCGACTTGAACCTAAGGGGTCACGCGCTTAAGGGAAGGAACCTACGAGGTCGGATCAGAAGACACTGGTCGGATGTGATCCGAGCTGTATTCGGATTGTGGCCAAATAGACTTGTGGGCTTTAGGGTCCGTGCGAGGCCCAAGTGTTGAGCCCACAATAGACGCCTTTATAAAGTGGAGGTGCGGCGCCCTTATTGAGTTGATTGCTTTGGCCCTGTCACTAGGGTTTGCATGTGTTGCGAATAGCCACCTCCACTCGCCGCCGACTATGTGATCCGACCTAGCAGTCCGCCGCATGGTGTTCCTCCTGCACACACGGATATTGTTAGAGGCGGTGCACTTGCGCCGCTCCGGCGAACTTGTACATGGGATCGGATGACCGGCTGTTCGAGGGAGATCAGACAAGGAGGAGACGATCCACGCGGACGCACTGCCCAAACTCTTCTTCCGCTGCACAACACTGCGCGTCTATTCGTAACGAACTGTGATCCATCTCCTGTAGCATGTTCCTGTTGTTCTGCACATAGGAAAATTTTAATTTGTAGTCGACGCACCCTACCGTAGAACCCAACAGTGGTATCAGAGCCTCTGCTATAGCATTTGGATTCAGATTGTATGCCTATTAGATATGTGGAGGCGGCAGATGAGATCTGTTGTCGTTGATGAGATCGGCTACGTGCATGGTTGATGTGATCAACTGCACATGGGGATCATTGAGGCTAAGTTTTCTGTCAATCGGGATCGATGAGGTCGTGACACGATCTACCCCTACCGGTCAGTTATCCGCCATCGGGGTTAACAGTGAAACGTACATCTGAATTGGACCGCCGTGTGCCTAGCGCCTTGTATTTCGTACACGATCACACAAACCGGTAGAATGCGATTCAATGCATAACTTTATTTTGCAGGGATTGATTTAAATAGTATGGATCATGTGTATGTGATGCATGTGTGTACATTATACATGGCCCGCATGTCATGTTTGTCAGCCGGCAGGAGCCAAAGTGCTGTCATTATAATGTATAACGACCTACGTGTCGATTTGTGATTCTCTATGTAAAATTCATTACTACTTGTAGTAGCTGGATAATAGAGATCAAGTTGGTGGCTTGGCGTCCCGGCATGACAAGCAAGATGGAATTCCTAGATGGTCATCGAAGTCGGAGCCGACCTGGAAGAACGTCCGTGAAGGAGCCATACTATTTCACAATATGTGTTTATTTGTGATTGTTATGCTTCTTTATTTTTATGCATGTTAGAATGGTAGAATGATCCCTCATGAATATCAAGCGAATTGCCATCCCCGATGTTGCACCTTCGCACGTCAAGTACGTCTAGTAGTGGGCTCATAAAATTGGGGTGCTGCTGGATGTCCTTGAACTGAAGACTTCGTGTCGGACACAGACATGCACTCCATCAGGTTAACCTGACAAGGCTATCAAAACGGTTTTGGGCCTTGTGGCAAAGAAGGTTGGGAGCCGGGGTATGAGATACCTTCCCAATCGACAGGAGTCGTATAGAGATACGATTAGCAAGGAGTTGCTTACCGGATAGGCATGTTGTCTAGCAGTAATGCTAAAGCTCACTAGTCGCATGTGCTAGTCGGATCCTGAATCACTGGGAGTTTGCGGAGGGATGCCGACTTCAGTGGGTGTATTTCTGTTTAAGGCTAGAATTACTCTACATAAACACTTTGCTTAGTGATTGCATATTTTCTGTTGTAGATCAATGGCACCACCTTCTCAACCCAACTTTGCATTGAAATCAATTCTTGAAAAGGATAAACTGAATGGAACAAACTTTACCACCTGGTATGGAAATTTGAGAATTTTTCTCAAGCATGATAAAAAATGAACATGTTCTAGAGGATCCACTTCCAGAGGAACCTGCCGATAATGCTAATGCCACAACTAAGAATGCCTACCATAAACTCGTTGATGAATCAACGAAGATCAGCTGTCTGATGCTAGCTTGTATGGAGCCCGATTTGCAACAGCATTTTGAAAAGTTGAGGCTTACGATATGATCGAGAGTCTCAAGAGCATGTTTCAGACACAGGCTAGGACCGAAAGGTTCAACGTATGGTGATCCTTGATGGATTGCAAGCTGAAGGAAGGTGATCCACTGAGCCCACATGTGATCATGATGATCAGATATGTTCAAGCTTTGGATCGGTTGGGCTTCCTGCTCTTGGATGAGCTTGCTATAGATGCAGTTCTGGGTTCTCTTCCGCCCAGCTATGGGACGTTCATCTCGAACTATCATATGCATGACATGGATAGGAAGCTCACTGAATTGCATGGGATGCTCAAAGTGGCAGAGCAGGATATTAAGAAAGGCACGCATCAAGTGTTGATGGTGCAGAAATCGGCTAAGTTCAAGAAGAGTTGGTCCAAGAAAAAGGCTAAGGCAAAGGGCACAGAGACGGTAACCTCCGCCTCTGCGCCGAAGTCTGGACAGGACTCAAAGACCATTTGCTATCACTGCAAGGAGACCGGTTAGTGGAAGAGGAACTATATCAAGTGGCTAGCAGAGCATGGAAAGAAGGCCGGAAATGCTTCTTCGGGCAAAGGTACACTTGTTACATATGTTATAGACATTTACCTTGCTGACATACCTAGTAGCTCTTGGGTATTTGATAGCAGATCGGTTGTTCATATTTGCAAATCAATGCAGGGGCTGGTAAGAACTAGGCGTGTAGCACAAGGGGAGATTGACATCAGGGTCGGCAACAAAGCAAGAGTTGCTGCGTTGGAGGTTGGCATGATGCAGCTCCAGCTTCTTTCCGGATTCATTATGGAATTGAATAATTGGTATTACATTCCTGCACTTAGTCGGAACATTTTTTCTGCCTCATGTTTGATGAGTCAAGGTTATGAATTCAATTTAAAGGACAATGGTTGTTCGATATTTTTGACTGGTATGTTCCACGGCTATGCACCCATTGTTGATGGGCTATTTATATTGAATCTAGAACAAGAACCGGTCTATAACGTGAATGTCAAGAGGCAGAAGCCTAATGAGATAAATCCGACATACTTCTGGCATTGCCGGCTTGGACACATTAGTCTGAAACGCATGAAGAAGCTCCATGATGATGGGCTCCTAACTTTGTCCGACTTTGAGTCATTCGAGACATGCGAATCATGCTTGCTCGGCAAGATGACTTTCGCAAAGAATTGCGAGAGGGCGTCCGAGCTGTTGGAACTTATACATAGTGATGTGTGTGGTCCAATGAGCACAACTGCCAGAGGTGGCTATCAATACAATGTGACTTTTACCAACGACTTGAGTAGATATGGATATATCTATTTGATGAGGCACAAGTCAGAAACTTTTGAAAAGTTCAAAGAGTTTCAGAATGATGTTGAGAATCAGCTCGGCAAGAGTATAAAACTTCTACAATCTGATCCTGGAGGTGAGTACATGAGCCAGGAGTTTGATGATCATCTAAAAAGCCGAGGTATAGTACCTCAGCTCACACCTCCAGGTACGCCATAGAGAAACGGCATGTCGGAACAGAGGAATAGGACCTTGTTGCACATGGTATGGTCCATGATGAGAAAATCGGATTTACCCTTGTCAATCCGGGGATACACTCTAGAAACTGCGGCTTTCACACTTAACAGGGTACCATCAAAATCCGTCGACAAGACACCACATGAGATGTGGACTGGGAAGAGTCCCAGTTTGTCTTTTCTAAAGATTTGGGGTTGTGAAGCATTTGTCAAGCGACTTATGTCAGACAAGCTTACACCCAAGTCAGATAAATGAATATTCGTGGGATATCCAAGGGATACCTTGCGATATAGCTTCTACAACCGGGAAGAGAACAAAGTGTTTGTTGCTCGGAACAGGGTTTTCCTTGAGAAAGAGTTTCTCAGTCGGGAAGCCAGTGGGAGGACGGTCCGACTCGAAGAAATTCGAGGACCGCTCGGGGACGGCTCGGATGGTGATGAGATCATACTGGAGCTAGTCAGGGAACCCATAGTGGAAGCGGAACCGGAACCACGGAGGTCAGAAACATTGCGTAGAGTGCATGATGTGTTGTTGCTAGAAAGCGATGAGCCGGCCACGTATGCAGAAGCGATGGTGAGCCTAGATTCCGAGGCATGGCTGGAGGCCATGAGATCCGATTTAAAGTCCATGGATGAGAATCAAGTCTAGGACTTGTGTCGGTGTCAAAACCGGCGGATCACGGGTAGGGGGTCCCGAACTGTGCGTCTAGGAGGATGGTAACAAGAGACGAGGGACACGATGTTTTTACCCAGGTTCGGGCCCTCTTGATGGAGGTAAAACCCTACGTCCTTCTTGATTAATATTGATGATGTGGGTTACAAGAGTAGATCTACCACGAGATCAAGGAGGCTAAACCCTAGAAGCTAGCCTATGGTATGATTGTTGTTCGTCCTATGGACTAAAGCCATCCGGTTTATATAGACACCGGAGAGGGCTTGGGTTACACAGAGTCGGTTATAATGGTAGGAGATCTACATATCCGTATCGCCAAGCTTGCCTTCCACGCCAAGGAAAGTCCCATCCAGACACGGGAAGAAGTCTTCAATCTTGTATCTTCATAGTCTTGGAGTCCGGCCGATGATGGTAGTTCGGCTATCCGGACACCCCCTAGTCCGGGACTCCCTTAGTAGCCCCCGAACCAGGCTTCAATAACGACGAATCCGGCGCGTATGTTGTCTTCGGCGTTTGCAAGGCGGGTTCTTCTTCATGCTCCATGTGTTTGCCGGATAGTGTCCGGTTGCTTCATAAATGCTGCGCTCCTTGGCTTCCGCGTCCAATAATGGTCTTCTTCCACGCGTCGCACGAATGAGAAAAGCCAGGGTATTTTTATGTTTTACCCCCTAGCTGCGCAAATAAGCTGCCTATAAGAGAGGCGAGGATCCAGATCCAAATCACATCATCCTCCTTCCGCAAGCACTCATCGAGGCGCATCTGACACCAAACCCATTCCAACATGTACAGTCGACGCGGCTCCTCTTCTCGCGCTCCCAGCCCTAAGCCAGGAGATTGGAGGAGATGCTCAGTCCCACACAGCGAGTTAGTGACGCTCCAAGCAGAGGGATATCTTCCCCCGGCCTTCATGGTTCCGGTTCGAGCCGTACTGGCCACCTACAAAGGTGGGAAGCAGGCGGAGAGCGCCCCCAATCCCTTCAAAGGAGAGCGGGTGTGCTTCGTCTCCTACTTAATAAGGGGACTCGGATTTCCTATACATCCGTTTCTCCGGGGGCTCCTGGAGTTCTATGGACTCCAGCTTCATCACCTTACACCTGCCTCCATTTTGCACATCGCGGGCTTCGTAGCTCTGTGTGAGCTGTTCTTGGGCATTGAGCCCCATTTTGCGCTGTGGAAGAGGCTATTTTGCCTCGTACCCCGCTCTCACGAGGGGTCGATATATCAAGTGGGCGGAGCCGAAATATGGCGCATCGTCGGGACCGGATACCTGTCCGGGACCCCGAAGAAGGCATCCGAAGATTGGCCTTCGGAGTGGTTTTATATGGAGGACGCTCCGCTGCCGGATCCAGTCTGGATCGGCCTTCCGGAGTTCAGCAACGCTCCCCTGAAGAAACACCTAAGTTGGCGCCCACGGAGCCCTCGACGAGAAGATGATAGTAGCGTCCATTACTTGATGGGCCGGATACGGCTGCTAGCCCATTCCGGATTAACCATGATCGGAGTCATGGCCACATGCATTATGCGTGGGGTGCAGCTGCTCCAATATAGGGGCCACCCCATGTGGGACTTCAACGGAGACGATGACGCCACCCGTCACGGCCGCAAGGGACCTGGCTCGTCCGACGATCTGGTGAAGATCCTGTCCGGCTTGTACAAGGGGGAGAAGGAGGACTTCCTCCGCATGAATCCTCTGAACGGATTTTCCATGAACAACCCTCGGAGCTGGGTAAGCGGTCGCATGCATATCTGAACCGTGCCTTTAAAGGCAATTGTCTTATTGTATGATTTTGACAGAGGAACTGCGTCGGGATGTGGAGGGCATAAAAAGCCCAGCCCCACAACCCGAAGACCCAGAAAGGTCCCTTGATCCGGCCTCCGAAGAGGATCCGGACTTAGCGGTGGAACTGATCGACGGGGTGTACCACCAGCTCAGCATAGATAATGCTTTAGTTGCCATTATGGCTGACTACCCCGGTTTGTGTCCGGCTTCCCCGGTGAGTACGCCCGAAGTCCTGGCGCCGTTACTTCTTTAATGCTTAGTTCTGACCACCGTGCATCAATGGTGTTCAACAGGAAGCGCCTTTACGGCAGGAAGTCGAGCCCTTTGCGACCGGCCAACAAGGGTTAGTCCGGCCCAGCAGGCGGAAGAGAAGTGCGACGCGAACTGAAACGTCGCCGCAACGGTACGGAGGACCGCTATTTTTTAAGGGAAGGATTCCCAGGAGGTATACTAATGCTCATAACTTTTCCAGAAAGAGCGCTCGCCGGACAGTGTCTGGAGAGGTTACCAATCAAGCCTCCGCCAGCCATGCTCCAACGCATGGCCCGGAAGGGGAGGCGAATACAAGGCATGAGTCGGACGCTCCTCCGACAGAGGATGCCGACAGGCTGTCCGCCACCCGGTCTGAGGTGGAGAGCGCCATGAATCACAGGCGTCGCCGGACAGTTCGTCATGACGCGTGTTTCTCCCTGGAGGCGTTAAATGCCTTTGATGCGGGAAACACGCACCTCCGTGCCGCTCAAGATGGGTTAACCAGAGCCACGGAGCAGTATGTGAAAGACATACGTGTAAGTAATTTTAATAGTTATATATGCCAGTAGCCCTCGAGACTTAAAATGGTTAAAATAACTGATTTAAGGATCAATTTTTATGCAGGATCTTACGGAGAAGAATACCCATCTGTCCCAGGAGCTCCAAGAGTGCAAGGCCCAAATAGAGGCCGCACTGGCCGCCACAGGGGGAGCCACAGAGACCCCCGCTAGTAAGACGTACTTTGAAAAGATAATTAATTAACAAAGTGCGGCGTGAATGTGACAATAATATTGCAGAGGGCGCCGGACTAGATCCGGACAAACAACAGCTACTGCGTCAGCTAAAGGCTGGCGAGAGGGTGCTTATGAAGGTGCGGCAGGAGAGAAACAAGCTCCAAGATGCCCACACCCAGCTAGGAGAAGAGCTGAAAGGTGTTCGGGCCCAGCTGTCTGGCTCCTTGAAGGAGAATCAGCGACTTCATCGCGGCATTTATAGTAAGTGCTTGAGCAAATTCCTTTGAAAAGAAGAATTCGGCGAGGAAGTCGTTTGACAGAAATATGTCTTTAGGTGTGCTCACAGGTTGCCCTGCGGAGGAAATGCCTAGGTCAACAGGTGACCAACTTCCCGAGCTAGTGCAATTGTTCGAACGTGTTCGGCAGGCGATGAGTGGCGTCATTCAGGCTTTATGGCCATCCATCTCCCTACCCAAGGGCCTTGGTGAGCTTGCTGAGAAGCTCCAGGGAGCACGGCGATCCCTCTGTTTGTGGAAGATATCGGCCTACCATCAGGGCGCCAGGGAGGCCTGGGCCATGGTGAAGACACGCTACCCGAAGGCTGACCCAAACCACATGGCCGAGGTCGGTCCTGCGGGGCCTGATGGGAAGGAGATCCCTGTGAGCTTGATGTATGGCCAAGTAGAACTGGCCGCGAAATATTCCCAACAGGACTGTAAATTAGACAGCCTGTTAGATGGGATTGAGGAGGAGTACAATCAGTTGGTTTGACGATGTAATTTGAAATGACATGTAAGATGCCTTCTAGCCGGATTGTAGATCATTTGTCTTTGCGGACCGTTTCGCTTCAACCTCGGGACCCAACAGTCCGGAGTGTGTCCGAATACCCCTACGGTTATAAAAGAACCGGGGCATGCATGGAGACAAGGCGTCCGGGTCATAATTGCTTTATCAGACAAGTGCCCAACTAGTTATGTTATATTACATGGTTAGTAAGAAACATCTTCCAGGGAGAATAGTTCCGTTAAGGGTTCCTTTCCCTGGGAGGCATGCCCTAAGGTGCAATGCCGGACTGCAAAAATAGCAGAAAAAGCATCTGGGGGCTTATAAATAAGTAAGTAATAAATCATCTTTCAATTCACCGACCGAATATTCTCTTAAGAACGCTAGCTTTTGGCTTCACCCAGTCTGAGGTACACATCCGGCTGACCCGGCAGTAACAATCGCAGAGGTGCTCCCTTTACCTCCTAGCCGAACAATCGGGAACGTGGTGGTAAGCACAGGAGCCAGGCAACCCAGCTTGGCCAAAACTTAAGTCATATCGATGCATATAATGGTGAATAAAAGGTACATGCGGAAGTATGACACATGTATTGGGCGTGAAGCCCATATTAATAAGCTTCTGGTAGAGAAGCCCCCAGGTATAATGAGTGCTAGGAGCACATCAAGTGTGTGCAAACAAAGCACAAATCAGCCTATAAAAGGTATTGAAAAAAAAGTGGGAAGAAGGAGGGGGACAAGAGACAGTAAAAGATATAAAAAGGTGGACGGGGGAGTGAGACGAACTCTGAGTCCGGTGTTTAGGCGTAGAATCTTCGGAGACGGGCTGCGTTCCATGGGTTCGGCTCGAGTCGGTTGTCAGATGCTTTACATAGACGATATGCTCCACCGGTCAGGACTTGGTCGATGATGAAGGGACCTTCCCACTTGGGCTTAAGTTTGTTCTTTTTCTTGTCCGGCAGGCGTAGAACGAGTTCGCCGACATTGTAAGTTTTGGCCCGTACTTGTCTGCTTTGATATCTTCGAGCCTGCTGCTGATAGAATGCAGAACGAGCCTTTGCCACGTCCCGCTCCTCCTCTAA
This sequence comes from Triticum aestivum, assembly GCF_018294505.1. NCBI lineage: Eukaryota > Viridiplantae > Streptophyta > Magnoliopsida > Poales > Poaceae > Triticum > Triticum aestivum. Next base: position 214,666,545 of record NC_057801.1, read on the forward strand.
GGCGTCCAAACTGTCCTGCCGATCCAACTCGGCTTCTCTTTCTTCGTACATGCGCACACGAGGTGAGTCATGAATTATATCGCAAGGCAGAACTGCCTCTGCGCAATACACCATGAAAAATGGTGTGAATCCAGTAGTTCGGTTTGGCGTGGTCTGCAGCCCCCAGAGTACGGAGTCGAGCTCCTCTACCCAGTGCGTGTTAGATTCCTTGAGGGACCGCACTAGTCTGGGTTTGATGCCGCTCATGATTAGACCATTTGCTCGCTCGACTTGACCGTTAGTTTGGGGGTGATAGACTGAAGCGTAATTGAGCTTGATGCCCATGTTTTTGCACCAGAGTTTAACCTCGTCAGCAGTGAAGTTCGTGCCGTTATCAGTGATGATGCTGTGGGGGACGCCAAAACGGTGTACTACCCCGGATAGGAAGTCTATCACCGGTCCGGATTCTGCCATTTTAACCGGCTTGGCCTTAATCCATTTGGTGAATTTGTCCACCATGACCAATAAGTATTTGTGCTTGTGGGTTCCCCCTTCAAGGGGTCCAACCATATCAAGCCCCCAGACCGCGAACGGCCAGGTAATGGGTATAGTTTTGAGGGCGGTGGGTGGCATGTGGCTCTGATTAGCAAAGAGCTGGCAACCGACGCATCATTGGACTAAGTCCTGAGCATCTGCCCGGGCTGTCGGCCAATAAAATCCTGTACGGAAGGCCTTGCCTACGAGTGCCCGGGCTGCAGTGTGGTGCCCGCCGAGTCCGGCGTGAATTTCAGCCAGGAGATCCCGCCCCTCCTCTTCGGAGATACACCTTTGAAGGATTCCGGTTGTGCTTTTCTTATAAAGTTCTCCCTCATGGACCTTGTAGGCTTTAGATCGCCGAACTATGCAGCGGGCCTCATTTTGGTCTTCGGGAAGTTCCTGCCGAATTAAGTAGGCTAGGAATGGTTCTGTCCACGGGGCAATTACTGCCATTATTTCGTGAGCTGAAGGTGTTATTTCATTGGCTGAGCCGCCGATTGTGTCAGAATGGTCTGAGTTAGGTGATGCAGCTGGCTCCGGATTGTTATTTCTGGACTCCTCTTCCCATAACACGGATGTCTTAAAGAGTCGTTCCAGGAAGATGTTTGGAGGGACGGCGTCTCGTTTCAAGCCGATGCGTGCTAACACGTCTGCTGCCTGGTTATTATCCCGGGCTACATGGTGGAATTCGAGTCCTTCGAACCGAGCTGACATTTTTAGGACAGCGTTGCGGTAAGCTACCATTTTTGGATCTTTGGCATCAAAGTCTCCATTTACTTGGGATATTGCGAGGTCTGAATCCCCGCGCACCTCTAGGCGTTGAATGCCCATGGAGATTGCCATCCGGAGGCCATGTAGAAGGGCCTCATATTCGGCTGTGTTATTGGAGTCCATGTACATTATTTGAAGTACGTATTGGATTGTGTCTCCAGTTGGGGACGTCAGGACGACGCCAGCCCCCAAGCCCGCCAACATTTTGGATCCGTCGAAATGCATGATCCAATTGGAGTATGTGCCGCACTCTTTAGGGAGTTCGGCTTCGGTCCATTCGGCGACGAAGTCGGCCAGAACCTGCGACTTTATAGCTCGCCGTGGTTTATAGGTTATGTCAAATGGTAAGAGCTCAATAGCCCATTTTGCAATCCTGCCGTTGCGTCGCGATTGTTTATAATATCGTTGAGAGGTACTTCAGAGGCCACCGTTATGGAACACTCTTGAAAGTAGTGTCGCAGCTTCCGGGATGCCATGAACACCGCATATGCTATCTTTTGATAATGTGGGTACCGGGACTTGCATGGAGTTAGAACAGTGGATACGTAGTACACTGGTTTTTGAAGAGGGAATCTGTGCCCTTCTGTCTCTCGCTCGACGACGAGTACCGCGCTGACAACTTGATGTGTTGTTGCGATATATAATAACATAGGTTCGCCCAGGTTGGGCGCGGCCAGGACCGGATTTGTTGCCAGTATGGCCTTTATTTCTTCGAGTCCGGCTGTGGCAGCATCCGTCCATTCGAAATGTTCGGTGCGCCGGAGGAGGCGGTAGAGGGGCAGAGCCTTTTCTCCCAAACGGGAGATGAAGCGACTTAAGGCCGCTACGCATCCGGTTAGTTTTTGTATTTGCTTGAGGTCTTTTGGAATATCCAATTGTGACAGAGCTCGGATTTTGGGCGGGTTTGCTTCAATTCCTCTACCGGATACTATGAAGCCCAAGAGCTTTCCGGCTGGTACGCCGAAGACGCATTTTTCCGGATTGAGCTTAATGTCATATGCTCGGAGGTTGTCGAATGTCACCCTCAAGTCTTCTACTAGAGTTTCGACGTGTTTGGTCTTGACGACAACATCTGCTACCTATGCCTCTACTGTTTTGCCTATCTGGGTAGCCAGACATATTTGAATCATGCGCTGATATGTTGCGCCGGCGTTTTTGAGTTCAAAGGGCATTGTGTTGAAGCAGAATGGCCCATATGGAGTAATGAATGCCGTTGCGGCCTGGTCTTTCTCCGCCATCTTGATTTGATGGTATCCGGAGTATGCGTCGAGGAAGCACAATGAATCGTGCCCTGCAGTAGCATCGATGATTTGGTCGATGCGAGGGAGGGGGAAAGGGTCCTTTGGACAGGCCTTGTTAAGGTCTTTAAAATCGACGCAGAGGCGCCAAGATTTGTCCTTTTTTGGTACCATTACTAGATTGGCTAGCCAGTCCGGATGTTTTATATCTCTGATGAATCCGGCTTCTAAGAGTTTGGCTAGCTCTTCTCCCATTGCCTGTCTTTTGGGTTTGGAAAATCGCCGAAGAGCTTGTTTGACCGGCTTGAATCCTTTTAGGATGTTTAGGCTGTGCTCTGCCAGCCTGCGTGGGATTCCTGGCATGTCTGAAGGGTGCCAGGCAAAAATGTCCCAATTTTCCCGAAGGAATTCTCGTAGTGCGGCTTCGACATCAGGACTTAATTGTGCCCCAATGGAGGCCGTCTTTGTGGGGTCCGTTGATGGACCTGAAATTTGACTATTTCATCTGCTGGTTTAAAAGAGGTGGACTTGGACCTCTTATCGAGTATCGCATCGTCCCTATCCACCGTGGAGCGCAACGTAGTTAGTTCCTCTGCCGCTAGGGCTTCGGGCAATGCCTCTAGGGCCAGTGCGGCTGTCTTATTTTCAGCGCGGAGTGCTGTATCTGGATCACTGGCAAGAGTGATTATCCCATTGGGTCCGGGCATTTTGAGCTTCATGTACCCGTAGTGGGGTATAGCTTGGAAGATTGTGAATGCCTCTCGCCCTAACAAAGCGTGATATCTGTTGCCAATTGGGGCCACTTGGAACATGACCTCCTCGGACCTGTAATTGTCCGGTGAGCCGAACACTACATCTAGTGTGATTTTTCCTGTGCAGCGTAGTTCTCGACTAGGGATTATCCCTCTGAAGGTTGTGTTGCTTCGCTCGATGCAGCTCCAGTCAATATCCATTTTTTGAAGGGTTTCCTCATAGATGAGGTTTAATCCGCTGCCGCCATCCATGAGTACCTTGGTAAGGCGAAAGCCGTCCACTATCGGACTGAGGACCAATGCGGCTGGTGCTCTAGCTGTTCGGAATTTAGGTTCGTCGCTGGCGTTGAAGGTGATAGCCGTGTCACTCCATGGATTTGCTGTTGCTACTTGGTAGACTTCGGCGAGGCCGCGGATTGTTCGTTTTCGCATGTTATTTGATGCGAAAGTCTCGAAGACTGTTAATACCATACCGGTACTGCTGGGCTGTTTGCCCGGGGCTAAAAAGCCTTCGCCACTTTTGGCCACCTGCCGTAGTATCCAACATGCTCGAAGGTTGTGTGTTGGAGTGGCGCCCTCCGTACCGTGGATTTTGCAGGGTCCTTTGAGCCAGCCCTCTAGTACGGTTCCATGCCCTTTAGGGGGTCTTTGCTTTTTGGTTTTTAACCCAGGTGCTTGAGTATGGCGCACCCTTTTACTTCGGACTAGGGTTGAGGTCAAGGCCGGACTGTCCCAAAACCTAGTTTCGGTGTTCCTGGCACTCTCTACCGCACAGTATTTTTGTACGATAGTCGCTAGGTCGATGAAGCGTGTAACTTCGCGACGACTTATGGCGTTCATGATTCCCTTGTCCGTGCAATTGTTGCAGAAAATTGAAATCGCGCTTTCTTTGCAGCAGTCCTTTATCCTGTTCATAACCAGGAGGAATCTGGCCTAGTAATGATGTACTGTTTCATCGGGCTCTTGCCGTATTCGAGATAGATCGCTTATGTTTGGGTGGGCGGGTGGAATCAAGTTCGGAACCCCGCCCGATCTGAGGCTCAAAGGCCTAGAAGTTTCCGGATTTGGAAGCTTGACTTGCTGGATGCTTTCCAACGAATCTAGTCTGATGCCTGACTCTAAGTTCAGTATTTGATTAGCGTCCGTCCCTTCGCGGGAATCCGGCTTGGAGGGATCGGGAATCCGGACATAGTTGGTTTTCAACGTAGAAGAAGGGTTACCGCATTGTTCCTCTACCACGACAACGTGGTGGGTGGCCTGAGGAGAGTTAATCTCTCTCAGATCGGGTTTAAGCCCAATCTGATCGTAGTCTGTGGCGACTCCCAGGGCGGCGATGCGATCCAAGAGCTCGTTTACAGAGGAGAGCTCAATCGGATCTAACTGCTCGGCGAATTCCGGGCTGACGTGAAGATCGCTTTTGATGACCTGAGAGGTCATCGTCGGAGCGGTGGCCGAACAGGCGGTCATAAGAAAACCACCTAGCCGGACAGTTTGGCCGGCGGCCAAAGCTCTCTTGACGACGGTGCCGTATTTAAAGACGGGAGAAGGCATCCTTCCTGATCGCGACGGCACAAAGGAACTCTCAATGAAAGCACCAATGTCGGTGTCAAAACCAGTGGATCTCGGGTAGGGGGTCCCGAACTGTGCGTCTAGGCGGATGGTAACAGGAGACGAGGGACACGATGTTTTTACCCAAGTTCGGGCCCTCTTGATGGAGGTAAAACCCTACGTCCTGCTTGATTAATACTGATGATGTGGGTTACAAGAGTGGATCTACCACGAGATCAAGGAGGATAAACCCTAGAAGCTAGCCTATGGTATGATTGTTGTTCATCCTATGAACTAAAGCCATCCGGTTTATATAGACACCGGAGAGGGCTTGGGTTACACAGAGTCGGTTACAATGGTAGGAGATCTACATATCTGTATCGCCAAGCTTGCCTTCCATGCCAAGGAAAGTCCCATCTGGACACGGGACGAAGTCTTCAATCTTGTATCTTCATAGTCTTGGAGTCCGGCCGATGATGGTAGTTCGGCTATCCGGACACCCCCTAGTCCGGGACTCCCTCAACTTGGTTGATCCGCCGCCTGGAGTAATAGCCATTGGTTGCAAATGGGTCTTTAAACCAATGTGGATGGAAATGTTCAGATCCACAAAGCTCAGCTTGTCGCTAAAGGTTATGGACAAGTTCAAGGAATTGACTACAACGAGACTTACTCAACGGTAGCGATGCTGAAGTCGGTGAGGATTGTACTAGCTATAGTTGCATATTTCGATTAGAGATATGGCAGATGGATGTCAAAACGCCTTTCCTTCATGGAAATTTAACTGAGGACATGTATATCATACAACCCGAGGGTTTTGTTGATCCATTTATGGGTTGAGGCAAGCATCTCAGAGCTGGAATATTCGTTTTGCTGAGGTTGTCACTGGTCTCGGTTTCATCAAAAGCGAAGAGGATGCTTGTTTATACAAGAAGTTAAGTGGGAGCTTGATAGTATTTTTGATCTTGTATGTGGATGACATACTACTGATCGGAAATGATGTTTCGATGCTAAACTTGGTCAAGGAGTCATTGAATGGCATGTTTTCAATGAAGGACCTTGGTGAGGCAGTCTATATTTTAGGCATTAAGATCTATTGAGATAGATCGAGGAGGCTGCTCGGCTTGAGCCAGAGCACGTACATAGACAAAGTGTTGAAGCGGTTCAACATGAGTGAGGCGAAGAAAGGGTTCTTGTCACTCTCACATGGTATAAGGATAAGCGAGACTTAGAGTCCTTCGACATCTGATGAGCAAAGCAGGATGAGTAGGATTCCGTATGCCTCGGCAATCGGATCCATCATGTATGCCATGATATGTACACGGCCTGATGTTGCTTTTGCAATAAGCCTAACAAGTAGATACCAGGCCAACCCAGGTGAGAGTCACTGGGCAGTGGTAAAGACTATTTTGAAGTACCCGAAAAGGACTAAAGAGATGTTCCTAGTTTATGGAGGTGAGGAAGAGCTCGCCGTAAGGGGTTACGCCGATGCTAGTTTCCAAACTGACAGAGATGACTGTCGATCACAATCCAGATTCGTGTATGTCCTCAATGGAGGGGCAGTGCACTGGATGAGTTCCAAGCAGGATACGGTGGCCGATTCTACCGCAGAAGCCAAATACATTGAGGCTTGTGAAGCTGCAAAAGAAGGTGTTTGGATCCGGCATTTTCTGGATGATCTTGGTATTTTCCCATCCTAGGTGAAACCGTTGGAACTTTATTCTGATAATTCTGGCGCCATCGCACAAGCCAAGGTGCCGAGGAATCACCACAAGGTCAAGCACATATATCGGAAATATCACCTGATACAAAAGATTGTAAAGAATGGTGATGTAGAGTTATGCAAGATTCACACGGATGCAAATGTTGCAGATCCATTGACTAAGCCGCTTCCACAACCCAAGCATGAGGGGCACGTTAGAGCTATGGGCATTCGATGTTTATTTGATTGACTCTAGTGCAAGTGAGAGACTGTTGGAGATATGCCCTAGAGGCAATCATGTATGATGATATTTCCTATGTGTTTATGAATAAAGATAGTCCTTGGACATTATCAATGATGTGTATCAGCAAGTACGTGTCTTGTTTGTTGGACTATGCATTGTATGATGACTGTTCTAAAAGGTCCCTAGTCGAAAGGCCTGTGTGGACGGGCAGACGACTAGACTAGCATATGACACAGTCGATGGCTCGAATTCACTAGCCATGGAGCATTGGATGCTAACCGGATAATATGGACTTGGAAAGGTCTGGTCGGATTCGACGTAGTCGGATCCGAGTCGAGATAAGGTCCGAGTAGGACAGACGCAACTATGAGACGCAGCGATATGTCATCTGCGAGTCTCTAGTACAACATACGTTCTATGTCCTAAGACCTGAGCTGGCGCATGTACTCGGGATGGTGACAGGCCTGCTTTGGGCCGACCCAACGCTACTCCGTAACTGGGTAGTTACAAAGGTAGGTTTTAGGCTTGTCCAGACCCATGTTGCGAGATGTGGTCGAGCAAGATGGGATTTTCCCCTCTGATTAGGAGAGATATACTCTGGGCCCCTCGTGTGATCCGACCAGGATAAGCATGGCCATGCGACAAGGATTGTGAGATAATCCGGATAGTGGTCGACATTACTAGAACGAGAAAGAGGTCGGGCTAGCACAAGGACGACATTCTCGCCTTGAGCCCGACAACATATATCATGCAGAAAAGGGAACAAAAGTGTGACACATTATACATGTTCACCTAACCAGCTTCATAGTATGCTTGGTGGCCAGCACGCCTTGCTAGAGGCCGCTACCAACCGTGCAGGTCGGAGGTGATTCAAAATGTGACCAAGCCGACTTGAACCTAAGGGGTCGCACGCTTAAGGGAAGGAACCTACGAGGTCGGATCCGAAGACACTAGTCGGATGTGATCCGATCTGTATTCGGATTGTGGCCAAATAGACTTGTGGGCTTTAGGGTTCGTGCGAGGCCCAAGTGTTGAGCCCGCGACGTACGCCTATATAAAGTGGAGGTGTAGCGCACTTATTGAGTTGATCGCTTCGGTGCTGTCACTAGGGTTTGCAGGTGGTGCGAATCGCCACCTCCACTCGCCGCCGACTTTGTGATCGGCCCTAGCAGTCCGCCGCATGATGTTCCTCCTGCACGTGCAGATACCGTTAGAGGCGGTGCACTTGCGCTGCTCCGGCGAACTTGTACATGGGATCGGATGACCGGCTGTTTGAGGGAGATCGGACGAGGAGGAGACGATCCATGCGGAGGCGCTGCCCAACTCTTCTTCCGCTGCACGACACTGCGCGTGTAGTGGTAACAAACTATGATCCATCTCCCACATCATGTTCCTGTTGTTATGCACGTAGGAAAATTTTAATTTGCAGTCGACGCACCCTACCGTAGAACCCAACAGACAATACATGTGTTCCTGATGGCTAGTGAGAGATAATCATACTTAGGGGGGGGGGAGTGCTTGCGCCTATGATGGAGTGAGGGATTATGGTACTTAGGGCGTGCGTGTCACATAGAGAGAGAACAAGGGTCGAGAGTGTTGGATGGGTGTATATGTATAGCATGAGCGAGACATGTGTATGTGTGAACCAGGGAGATATAAAGTTTGAGAGATATTGAGGAGCCCTAATAAGGCTGAGTGGTGCGTCAGATAGCTGAGAGGGGGAAATAGATATTCCATCCGCTCGATAATGCAGTGCATGTAAATGTTTGAGAAGTCAAACTTTGGAAACTTTGATCAGGTTTACGCAAATGTTATTTATATCTACAATACCAAAGATACATCATACGAAACTACATCTCATGGTGAATCTAATGGTATATGTTTGCCGTTCTAGATGTAATTGTTTTTCTCCACGTACATGGTCAAACTTTGTGATGTTTGACTTTTCAATAAATCTATATGCTATGGATCGAAGAGAGTGCCTAAGTCGAGAGAGATCAAGTGCGTGTGAAGGAGAATGAGTAAGTGTGCAAAAAGAGTATGTGTGTGAAAGAGAAAGTGACAACAAACGATAAATTAGAGACAGTGTGTGTTTTTTCATTTCTTATGCAAACATATCACGCATGGATCTCTGAGATAGAAAAGCGAGGCGAGGAGATACACGAAGATAGCTAGTGTGTGATTGTTTGCAACGGAGAGAGACACCCCTATAGCACATGTCCAATAGAGGTCTGGCCAACAAGGAACAAAGGTCGAGAGGGACACATGGAGAAAACGGACGCATGGGGAGGGAGAGAGGGTGTGTTTGTGATAGAAAGATCCCCTCGAGATCATGAGGGGACTATATGAGTGGGAGATCGAGGGAGGTGCATGCACGATAGAAAGATGCCCCGAGAGAAATCGAGATAGACCATGCACATGTTTGTGATGGAGACTAAGATTAGCTAGTCATATACATATAGGGGGGACTACATGTGCCTACAATTGAGTGAGAGACCATCATACTTGGCTAGCTAGGCATGAGATTATGTGTGTGTGCGTGTGAGATGGAGAGAGAACGAGGGAGAGAGATAGAGTTTTAGATGGGCCTATCAAGTGCGAGTGAGATATGCATGTGTATGTGTGACCCACGTAGATGGAGAGTTTGAGAGAGAAGGGAAGAGCTCTGAGATGACAGAGTGGTGCGTGAGAGAGTTATGGGCAACGAGCCAAGGAATTTGTGTGTGTACGATGAGTGCACCCAAGATATCTAGCTTGGACTAGAGAATCATACATAGTGTGCGAGAGAGACCTATAGATGGAGTATATATGCATGCGAACTAGAAAGACCCCCCCCCCACACACACAAAGAGATAGAGAGAGATGGAGAGAAAGGGAGAGGGACAAACAAGATTTGTGTGTTCGATGCGTGCGACAGAATTGAAGATTGTCAGAGAGAGAGAGAGAGAGAGAGAGAGAGAGAGAGAGGGAGTCCGGGAGAAGGGAGGCCGCGTTTTATGCATCAAAGACTGATATAAACCTTGTTTCGATATAAACTTGCATTCAAATATTTAAATTGGAGAGCATGTTGTCTGCAATCCACACATGAACGGATATATGCGTATATCAAACAAGTTCATTAATTTGACTTTCAACATGTTCATGGAGTACTATAATACTGTACAACATGCTACTCGATTGAGGTGTTCAATTTTGGATTTAGTTCGCTATTTTGACCTGGTGAACGAGCTATTTCATTGAATCGAGATATTTCATTTTGGGTTTGATTCCTGTTTTTGAGTGGGTTAACTATTTGTCATATAGTAAATCGCTAGCAACGAGCATGTAAAAACACATTACTCCCGAGCATCATCTCTGCATCTAAAAAAAGTGGCAGGCTAATATTTCAAAATTTGATTCGAATCGACTTGCTAAGGTAGACGTGGATGCTCGTTCTCCCAAAATTTGAACGAACCATTAAACATCCTCTGCTCGGTGGAATTCGCCGGAGCAAATAAATGGGGACGCGAAATTACTGTCCTATGTGGGACACGCATCAATTGGCCCGTTGTACATCGAGTGTAGGTTCGTAACTTCATCCAAGCGCGCCTTCTCCTCAGCCAAAATGACATGTGTCGAATAATTCATAAACCATGGTCGGCAAAACATGCTCTCATCACCGGAAATAGCTCGCGCCCACTATTTCAAAACACGCTCTCCTCGCCCGAAATCGCTCCCGCCCACTATATTTCAAAACACGCCCTCCTCGCCCGAAATCGCTCCCGCCCACTATTTGGGGAGAAGTAGAGTTACTCTACTATCCCCGACCCTCAGTACACAGACCCAAGCCAACAAGCCTAAAGGCAGGGGTAGGACTGTAACTCCCCCCCCACACACACACATTTCAGACAAATGCGTCCGTAAGACATGGTTCCACTCCCCTCCCAATCCCCCCAATCATACCTCGTGGGCGCCAAATCACATTCTCCCTGGAAGCTCCCTTCTCCGAGCTACGAGACCTCAACCCCTCCTCCATGGCACCCCCACCACACCAATTTCACAGCCGCCCTCCTCCCTAATGCCGAAGACGCTGTCCATTTGCCGTCGTGCACTGGGTTGTGTGCCTCTTACTCCGTGTGCTGGAGCTGCCTCGACGGCGGCCGCATGAACCGTACCGGAGCCGATTCACCCCCGCCATTGTTCATGGCGTCGGAGCGGCTCCAACTTCGGATCCGTCCAGAGTCCCGGTGCTGCTTTCCCATAGCCGTCGACTGTCATGACATCGCTGCTTCCCTGCCACCGGTCGCCACCGCAACCGCGCCAGCCTCACCGACTCGACAGCTGGAGCTGCCTACTTCACCATGACGCCAGATAGGTCGCACCCTCATCTCAAATCACTTTATTTAGGCGTCAGTTGTTTGAATTTTTATTCTGGGCCAATCGATTCCCAATGGGAAGCAACATTACTCAAGCTGGCGGAGCTCCTAGGCTGCCGGTTGGCTGGTGTCTAACGTAAGGGTGCGGGGCCGCAAGTTCGCCGCGGAAGCAGCGCTTAGATGGCTATCTTAGAGTTGCGTGGGTTGAAGGTACTGCTGCTGCCGGATCTGGATGACGGGGAGTCTTTGTGGATTGGCCCGGGGGCGGTGCAACCACGGCAGTGCGGTTGGGCGGGGAGCGGGGTTTTGGCTGGGGCCACAGACGGCGGAGGTAGGCTGCTCTACCGTTGGTCACTGGCTCTTCTGGGAAGATTCCAAACAGTGTCAACTGGGAGGCACAAGACGTCCATCAAGCCATCCGGCATAGATCGGACAGTACCAAAATAAAATAAAATCATGTGACCCCAATTTAGTCTTCAGTCAACAGACGTGTGACCACTCTCGTACCTTGCTATTGATCTCTTAGTGTATTTCTTCAGATCAAAGAGATGTGTCATTCTTAATATTATGAGTTATCTGCATCTTCAGCCACACCGTCTTCCGACTCACCGCAGCTGCTCCAACAAGGGAAGCATACACCAGAAGGGAGCTATAGTCCCCACTCGATAGTTCCCTGCGTTGAATGCGTGTGCCCGACATGTACAACCACAACAACTGCAGGGCCATCGACAAGTCAGCACATGATGCTCACTCCTATGGATGGCGGCCAGATAGGTTGTACCCTCATCTTACTTGTGTGCAACATTTATGGCTTTGTTATTCATCTAAGCATGGAAAATAGATTATCACATTTCACTGTATATTCATGCTGATCTCTTACAGGTCTTCACTACAAAAAAAATACACTTTCGTGATGATACGTGTTTGTCATAGTAGGTCGCGTTTTTGTCATGCATGTACATCCATGACGATTTTATGACATAATCAAGATAGTCATACATGTGCCGTCGTAGATGTGTTCAATGACATTACCAAAATTATCATCACGGAAGTGTCCACTTCCATGACGATAAATCGTGCGTCACAGAAGTGCTTTCGTCAAGGGTGACCGACACGTGGCATCCACCGTAACGGAACACCGTTAAGCTATCGGGTCAGGTTTTGGATCCATAACCCGTTAACAGCCCCGACCAATGGGAATTTCCACGTGTAAAATCATCATTAGCTGGAGGAAACATGTGTCGGCTCATCGTTGGGGCAGATGTCATCCACTCATTGGACAGAAGGCGCATATGATACATCGACACATGGCACGACCCAACAGATGCCCATTCCTGTGAAAAGGCCGGCCTGTTTGACTTGGTCAAAAGGTGGCGGGCCGGCCCATGGAAAGCATGTTAACGGCATGTTCGCATATAGCCCATTTACAGCCCGCTAACCCAAGGCCCGTTACACCCTATCCGAATTAGGCCCAGTAGCGTCATCTGGGCCATCCAATATGATTCCAGCCCGTTTTCACTTCTGACCCATGTATGGCCCATGACATCTTTTGGCCCATATGAGGCCCTTTGTAACTCTTGGCCCATTAACGGCCCGTGGTGAAACTGGCCCGTAATGAACAGTGTATCACTTTACACCCATTAACGACCCGTGCTGAAAATGGCCCGTAATGAACAGTGTATCACTTTATACCCTTAACGGCCCTTTATTCCATTGGGCCATTTCCAGTCCATGTTATCTTTCGGCCTTCTCAGAGCCCATTTATTCTTGGGCTCATTTCCATCATTCGTTTACTTACGGCCCGTTACTGTCATTTTCTGCTTGTGGGCAAATTTCAGTGGTTACAGTCGGCACTTTTGTGATCCGTTAATACGTTGGGCCGTTTTCATAGCGTTATCAAATATGGCCTATTAATGATGGCCCGTTATGGTCGGCCCATGAACGGACGATTCCAACTCTAGCCCGTTTAGGGCCATAATGCGGTCTGTTTGGCCAATCGATCATACGGCCCGTATAAGGCCCATTGATGATACGACCCATAGAAGGCCCATTGTTTCTACGGCCCATAGAAGGCCCATTGTTTCTACGGCCCATAGAAGGCCCATTGTTTCTACGGGCCGTAGAAGGCCCACTGTTTCTACGGCCCGTAGGAGGCCCAGTGTCACAACAGTAAATATTAGCCCATGGTTATTGTGGCCTAGTTTTAAAAAATAGGTTATTGCAGCCACTAGCAAACCGTGGAAAAAGAACTGCAATGACTAAAAGCAAACAAATAAACAAGACAACAACGAAATAAATAAGCAAGCAACTAACGCTAGGCTATCACGGCTATTACACATATTACATCCACTGGGCATCAAAGTTCGCCACCAGTGCAAATATAGGGAAGAAAGCAGCATATCATATACACTGGTTGTCAAAGTTCGCGACCAGCGCAAATAAACGCCGCAGCAAAACAAATCCAGAACTGAAACCACTTCAGAAGATCTCAAGAAACAATATCCTGGGTACCCATAATGCTGGCAAGATGCTTAGCAAGCTTATTAACTTTCTATTGTTTGGCGCTTAAATCCTCCAGCGCTTGCTGTTGCACCAGGAAATATGCATCTGAATTTTGCGGGGACTTCCTCAGTCCTTCAGCTTCCTGTCGCAGCACATCTGATCGATGTCTTTCAACTTGAAGTTGAGACTCAAGAAGACGAACTGATTCAGGCAGCGAGTTCGAAGAGCTTGTGCTAGCAGTAGTGGCCAGTAACTCGAACACTACATCAAGACAGGACTTTTGGGTTCTCTCACTATCGTCAAGATAGTTTTTATCAGCTTTCTTGGAGACCAACAGGGATGTCTCACTATCTTGAACCTTATCTGCATTACTTCCTTTACCATTGACGCGGTACTGTTCTCCAATATTATAATGCGGCACTGTTCTCCAATATTTTGTCCGCATTCTAAAAGAGAAACAAGCATACACATCATAGGTTTACCATGTTGCATATGGAACTCATTTTGGTAAATGAGTTCAGTAGTAAAGTGGACATGATAACAGCATGAAACAAACATATATCTATGTACCATGGTCACTTTATGGTCTATATCATTCTAGTTTTTGTTGCCAAATCAAGATAGAGACACAGTTCAAATAATATTTGTTCAAGACAAAGCAGAATAGACAGAATATAAACGTGGGAAACTATAGAGCAATAACAACACTTTTAATGTGCATGACATGAAAACATAACTATTTATTCAATTGAAACTGAAATCAACATAGAGCAGGTTACAACAGCAAACCAGTTAAAGAAACAGGTTTGAAACATACCTATTGCACCATTGGAGTTTCAGTTCCATCCTTAAAATTTGAAAATAGTTGGTATGAGTAAATACAGTAATGCAAGAGCAAAGGAGTATGAACCATAGCTACAGAACCTGACCTGAGAACAAATCTTCTTCTCCTTTAAGCGTTGAGTTGGGATTCAGAGTGGTGGTCCTCGTGCTTTGGGCACTGCAGTTCCCTTACTAACTGCTCGTGTTTGGGTGCTCTGTGGTGGAGACGGTGTTGTGTCAATTGGAACTGGGTTACTATCTGCCGGGGTTGGGGTTAGAAGGGGTGTAGCTGGTTGTCTGTGCAACCGGGTAGGGGTACAATCTTCGAGAGTCTGGGTTATGTGTTGTGGATCTGGTCCTTGGGAAAGTACAACCGTGGTTCTATCTGCATCAACTGGTAGCACTATCTTTTCTGAACACCGTGTTGTTACTCCCTTAGATACTGCCATCACCCTCTCCAATTCAAATGGCTGATAAACAAGAAAAATAATTGAATGTATAGACATTGTATGATAGACAGGTGCAATGGATAGTGGGGAATAAAAGAAGGCATGCAATAATTCATATTTATGTTGTCTAACCAAACAGGATAGCATGACACAATTTCACATATATGATGGCTAACTAAATAGGATAGCATGACACAATTTCACATTATGATGGCTAACTAAAAAAGATGGAAAGACATAGTTCAAAATATGATGACTATGTAAACAGGATGACATGATATAACTATATAATGTGTTTATTAAATAGGTTGGCATGCCATAATTCACATACATTCACGGGTAGAATGCCATCATTCAAAATATGATGACTGTAAACACTAAACAGGATGAGATGATATAACTATATGATGTCTTTATTAAATGGGTTGCCATGCCATAATTCAGATAGATGATGTGTATGTACTATGTAAACATGATGGCATGATATAATTCAAATATATGATTTATATAGTAAGGAAGTAAGCAGATGGCAATCCATATATGATGTAAAAACTAAGCAATGCAAGACAACATGCATGGCATGGGTAATATAACCCTGCCAAGTTTGAGCATAGACCTCAGGGGGGAAATAGGACTGGTCATTAGTCTCTGAATCCTCCTCTAAGGAGCTCTCTGTAACCAGCAAGATGTCTGCTTCAGCAGGTAGCATTGTCTGCTCTGAATACCTTGTTTTCACTCCAGATACTTCCATCACCGCTTCAAATGGCTGATGCACAGGAAGAGTAGTTGAATATACAAACATTGTCGACAAATGGAACATGTAATACAAAAAAATGATAGCATGATATAATTCACATACATGATGATTGTCTAAACAACATGGCATTGCATAATTCACATATATAATATCTTTGCAACAAGACACCTGAGGGAGTCCCGGATTAGGGGGTATCCGGATGGCCGGACTATAGCCTTTGGCCGGACTCCTGGACTATGAAGATACAAGATTGAAGACTTCGTCCCGTGTCCGGATGGGACTTTCCTTGGCGTGGAAGGCAAGCTTGGCGATACGAATATGTAGATCTCCTACCAATGTAACCGACTCTGTGTAACCCTAACCCTCTTCGGTGCCTATATAAACCGGAGGGTTTTAGTCTGTAGGACGAGCAACAATCATACCATAGGCTAGCTTCTAGGGTTTAGCCTCTCTGATCTCGTGGTAGATCTACTCTTGTACTACCCATAGCAGGAGTAGGGTTTTACCTCCATCGAGAGGGCCCGAACCTGGATAAAAACATCGTGTCCCTTGTCTCCTGTTACCATCCGCCTAGACGCATAGTCTGGGACCCCCTACCCGAGATCCGTCGGTTTTGATACCGACATTGGTGCTTTCATTGAGAGTTCCTCTATGCCGTCGCCATCAGGAAGGATGCCTCATCCCGTCTTTAAAGACGTCACTATTGCTAAAGGAGCTTTAGCTATCGGCCAAACTCTCCGGCTAGGCGGTTTCCTTATGACCGCCTGTCCGGCCGCCGCGCCGACGATGACTTCTCGGGTCATCAAAAGCAATCTTCATGTTAGCTCGGAACTCGCCGAGTAGTTAGATCCGATGGAGCTCTCTTCCTTAAACGAGCTCTTGGATCACATCGCTGACCTGGGAGTCGCTATAGACTACGATCAGATTGGGCCTAAACCCGATCTGAGAGAGATTAACTCTCCCCAGGTTACCCACCACGTTGTTGTGGTAGATGAACAATACGGCGACCCTTCTTCTATCTTAAGGACTAGCTATGTCCGGATTCCCGATCCCTCCATGCCGGATTCCCACGGAGGGGAGGATGTTACTCGAGCAATGAACCTAAAGTCAGGCAGCGGGCTAGATTCATTGGATAACATCCAAGAACCCAAGCTTCCAAGTTCGGACACTACTTGGCCCCTGAGTTTTAAAGTAGATGGGATTCCGAATTTAATTCCACCCACCCACCAAAACATAAGCGATCTATCTCAAATCCGGCAAGAGCCCACAGAAACAGTACACCATTACTGGGCCAGATTCCTCCTGGTTATGAACAGGATAAAGGACTGCCGCGAGAAGGATGCAATTTCATTCTTCTGTAATAATTGCACGGACAAGGGAATCCTCAACTCTATAAGTCATCGTGAAATTACACGCTTCGCTGACTTGGCATCCATAGTACGAAAGTACTGTGCGATGGAAAGCGCCTGGAAAGCCGAAATCAATTTTTGGGACAGTCCGGCCCTGAATACAACCCTAGTACGAAATAAAAGGGTGCATCATCGCCAGGCAGCCGGGTTAAATACCAAAAAGCAAAAACCCTCTATAGGGCATGTAACCGTACTAGAGGGATGGCTCAACGGACCCTGCAAAATTCATAGTACAGAGGGCACCACTCCAACCCATATCCTTAGAGCATGTTGGATACTACGGCAGGTGGCCAAAAGTGGCGAAGAGCTTCTAACTCCAGAGCACCAGTCCAAGGATACCAGTACGATATTAACAGTCTTCGAGACTTTTGCATCAAATAATATGTGGAAACGAACACTCCGCAGCCTTGCCAAAGTCTACCAAGTAGCAACAATAAACCATGGAGTGACACAGCTATTACCTTTAATGCCAGTGACGAACCTAAATTCTGAACAGCCCGAGCACCAGCCGCATTGGTCCTCAGTCCAATAGTGGACGTCTTTCGCCTTACCAAGGTACTCATGGACGGTGGCAGTGGACTGAACCTCATTTATGAGGAAACCCTCCGAAAAATGGAAATAGACTGGAGCCGCATTGAGCGAAGCAGCACAACCTTTAGAGGAATAATCCCCAGTCGGGAAGCATTCTGCACAGGAAAAATCACACTGGATGTGGTGTTCGGCACGCCGGATAATTATAGGTCCGAGGAGGTCATGTTCCAAGTGGCCCCGTTCAGCAGCGGATATCACGCTCTATTAGGGCGAAAGGCATTCACAATTTTTCAAGCTATACCCCATTACGAGTACATGAAGCTCAAAATGCCCGGGCCCAACGGAATCATCACTCTTGCTAGTGACCCAGACATAGCACTCCGCGCCGAAAATAAGACAGCCGCACTGGCTCTGGAGGGAGTATCCGAAGCCCTAGCGGCCGAAGAACTCACTACACTGCGCTCCATGGTGAATAGGGACGATGTGATACTCGATAAGAGATCCAAGTCCACCTCCTTTAAACCAGCAGACGAAATAGTCAAATTACAAGTCCATCCAACGGACCCTACAAAGACGGCCTCCATTGGGGCACAATTAAACCCTGATGTAGACGCCGCACTACGAGAATTCCTACGTGAAAATTGGGACATCTTTGCCTGGCACCCTTCAGACATGCCAGGATTCCCATGCCGGCTGGCCGAGCACAGCCTAAACATCATAAAAGGTTTCAAGCCAGTCAAACAGGCTCTTTAGTGTTTCTCCGAACCCAAGAGACAAGCCATGGGAGAGGAGCTAGCCAAATTATTGGAGGCCGGATTCATCAGAGATATAAAACATCCGGACTGGCTAGCAAACCTGGTGATGGTACCAAAGAAGGACAATTCCTGGCGCCTATGCGTCGATTTTAAAGACCTCAACAAGGCTTGCCCAAAGGATCCCTTCCCCCTCCCCCGCATTGATCAAATTATCGACGCTGCCGCAGGACATGATTCATTGTGTTTCCTCGACGCATACTCCGGCTACCACCAAATTAAGATGGCAGAGCCCGACCAGGCCGCAACGGCATTCATCACCCCATACGGCCCATTCTGCTTCAACACAATGCCCTTGGGGCTCAAAAACGCCGGCGCAACATACCAGCGCATGATTCAGACATGTCTGGCAAACCAGATCGGCAAAACAGTGGAGGCATACGTAGACGATGTGGTCGTCAAAACCAAGCACGTTGAAACTCTAGTAGACGATTTGAGGCTCACGTTCGATAATCTCCGAACATATGACATCAAGCTTAACCCGGAAAAATGTGTTTTCGGCGTACCAGCCGGAAAGCTCTTGGGCTTCATTGTATCCGGTAGAGGAATTGAAGCAAACCCAGCCAAGATCCGAGCTCTGTCACAATTGGATATCCCAAAGGACCTCAAACAAATACAAAAATTGACGGGATGCGTGGCGGCTTTAAGCCGCTTTATCTCCCGTTTAGGAGAAAAGGCATTACCCCTTTATCGCCTCCTCCGACGCACCGAACACTTCGAGTGGACGGATGCCGCCACGGCCGGACTCGAAGAAATAAAAGCCATATTGGCAACAAACCCGGTCCTGGCCGCGCCCAACATAGGCGAACCAATGCTATTATATATCGCGGCAACTCATCAAGTGGTGAGCGCGGTGCTTGTTGTCGAACGAGAAACGGATGGACACAAGTTCCCCCTTCAAACACTAGTTTACTACGTGTCCACTGTCCTGACTCCATGCAAGTCACGGTACCCACACTATCAGAAGATAGCGTACGCGGTGTTCATGGCATCCCGGAAGCTGCGACACTACTTTCAAGAGTGTTCGATAACAGTAGCCTCCGAAGTACCTCTTAATGACATTATAAACAACCACGACGCGACGGGCCGGATTGCCAAATGGGCCATTGAGCTCCTCCCGTTCGACATAACCTATAAGCCACGACAAGCTATTAAGTCGCAAGTTTTGGCCGACTTCATCGCCGAATGGACTGAAGCCGAACTCCCTAAAGAGTACGTCGCATATTCCAACTGGATCATGCACTTTGACGGCTATAAAATGTTGGCTAGTCTGGGGGCTGGCATCGTCCTGACATCCCTAACCGGAGATACGGTTCAATACGTACTCCAGATAATGTATACGGACTCCAACAATGCAGCCGAATACGAGGCCCTTCTACATGGCCTCCGGAAGGCAGTCTCCATGGGCATTCAACGCCTAGCGGTGCGCGGGGATTCGAACCTCGCGATATCCCAAATAAATGGAGACTTTGATGCCAAGGATCCGAAAATGGCAGCTTATCGCAACGCCGTCCTAAAAATGTCTGCTCGGTTTGAGGGGCTCGAATTTCACCATATAGCCCGGGATAACAACCAGGCAGCAGACGTATTGGCACGCATTGGCGCAAAGCGCGATGCCATCCCTCCCAACATCCTCCTAGAGAGGATGTTCAAGCCATCTGTACTATGGGAGGGGGAATCCGGAAATAATAACCCGGACCCAGCCGCACTGCCCGACACCGAACATTCTGACACAATTGGCGGTTCTGCCAACGAAGTATCATCCTCAGCCCACGTAATAATGGCAGTCATTGCCCCGTGGATGGAACCATTCCTAGCCTACCTAACCAGGCAGGAACTTCCTGAGGACCAAAACGAGGCCCGCTGCATAACGCGGCGATCTAAAGCCTATAAGGTCCATGAGGGAGAGCTTTACAAGAAAAGCACAACCGGAGTCATTCAAAGGTGTATCTCCGAAGAGGAAGGGCGGAACCTTCTGGCTGAAATTCATGCCGGACTCGGCGGGCACCACGCCGCAGCCCAGGCCCTTGTAGGCAAGGCCTTCCGTACAGGATTTTATTGGCCGACGGCCCGGGCAGATGCTCAGGACTTAGTCCAACGATGCGTCAGTTGCCAGCTCTTTGATAATCAAAGCCACATGCCACCCACCACCCTCAAAACTATACCCATAACCTGGCCCTTCGTGGTCTGGGGGCTTGACATGGTTGGACCCCTTAAAGGAGGAACCCACAAGCAAAGATACCTACTGGTCATGGTGGATAAGTTCACCAAATGTATAGAGGCCAAGCCTGTTAAGACGGCCGAATTCGGACCGGTGATAGACTTCATATCAGGGGTCGTACACCGTTACGGCATCCCCCATATCATCATCACTGACAACGGCACAAACTTTACGGCTGATGAGGTTAAACTCTGGTGCAAAAACATGGGCATCAAACTCGACTATGCTTCAGTCTATCACCCTCAAACTAACGGTCAAGTCGAGCGAGAAAATGGTCTAATCATGAGCGGCATCAAACCCCGATTAGTGCGGTCCCTTAAGGAATCTAACACGCACTGGGTAGAGGAGCTCGACTCCGTACTCTGGGGGCTGCGGACCACTCCGAATCGCACCACCGGATTTACACCATTCTTTATGGTATACGGCGCAGAGGCAGTTCTGCCCTGTGACATAATTCATGACTCACCTCGCGTGCGCATGTACGAAGAAAGAGAAGACGAGCTCGATCGGCAGGACAGTTTGGACGCATTGGAGGAGGAGTGTGACGTGGCAAAATCCCGTTCCGCATTCTATCAACAGCAAGCTCGAAGATATCAAAGCAGAGAAGTACGGGCCAAAACTTACAACCTTGGCGAGTTAGTTCTACGCTTGCCGGACAAGAAAAAGGACAAACTCAAGCCCAAATGGGAAGGTCCCTTTATCATCGACCAACTCGAGCCGAACCGAACCCATGGAACGCAGCCCGTCTCCGAAGATTCTACGCCTAGCACCGGATTCTGAGTTCGTCGCCTTCCTTCGTCTATATT
This sequence comes from Triticum aestivum, assembly GCF_018294505.1. NCBI lineage: Eukaryota > Viridiplantae > Streptophyta > Magnoliopsida > Poales > Poaceae > Triticum > Triticum aestivum. Next base: position 214,687,977 of record NC_057801.1, read on the forward strand.
TTACATATTAGATGTCTTCTGTTTCTCTCCTTCTCCCCCCTTTCCTATTACAGCCTTTGAAAGCTTGTTCGTGCATTGTTCGCACACACTTGACGCACTATCCATGCTCATTATACCTGGGGGCTTCTTTAACAGAAGCTTATTTATACGGGCTTCATGCCCAACACATGTGTCACACTTCTGCATGTACCTTTTATTCACCATTATATGCATCGATATGACTTAAGTTTTGGCCAAGCTGGGTTGCCTGGCTCCTGTGCTTACCCCTACGTTCCCGATTGTTCGGTTAGGCGGTAAAGGGAGCACCTCTGCGATTGTTACTGCTGGGTCAGCCGGATGTGTACCTCAGACTGGGTGAAGCCGAAAGCTAGCGTTCTTAAGGGAATATTCGGTCGGTGAACTAAAAGATGATTTCTTACCTATTTATTTATCTGCCCCCAGATGTTTTTCTGCTTTTTTCGCAGTCCGGACATGCACTTTAGGGCATGCCTCCCAGGGAAAGGAACCCCTAACGGAACTATTCTCCCTGGAAGATGTTTCTTACTAACCATGTAATATAACATAACTAGTTGGGCACTTGTCTGATAAAGCACTAATGACCCCTACGCCTGGTCTCCACGCATGCCCCGGTTCTTATATAACCGCGAGGGTATTCGGACACACTCCGGACTATTGGGTCCCGAGGTTGAAGCGAAAAGGTCCGCTATGACAAACGATCTACAATCCAGCTAGAAGGCATTTTACATGTCATCTTAAATTACATAGTCAACTTGACTGGGCATATTCCTCTTCAATGCCATCTAGCAGGCTATGTAGTTTACAGTCCTGTTGGGAATACTTTGCGGCCAATTCTACTTGGCCGTACACTAAGCTCACAGGGATCTCCTTCCCATCGGGCCCCGCAGGTCCGACCTCGGCCATGTGGTTTGGGTCAGCCTTCGTGTACTGCGTCTTCACCATGGCCCAGGCCTCCCTGGTGCCTTGACGGCAGGCCGATATCTTCCATAAGCGGAAGCGCTGCCGCGCTCCCTGAAGCCTCTCTGCAAGCTCTCCAAGGCCTTCGGGCAGGGAGACAGATGGCCACAAGGCCTGGGCGACGCCTTTCATCACCTGCCGAACTCGTTCGTGCAGTTGCAAGAGCTCGGGAAGAAGGTCACCCATAGAACCAGGCATTTCCTCTGCAGGACGGCCTGTGAGCATACCTACAGACATAACTCTGTTAGTCGACTTCCTTGCCGAACTCTTTTTCAAAGTTCGTTCAAGCACTTACTAAAAATGCCGCGTCAAAGCCACCGATTCTCCTTAACGGAGTCAGATAGTTGGGCATGAACATCCTTTAGTTCCTCACCCAGCTGGGTGTTGGCATCTTGGAGATTATTTTTCTCCTGCCTCACCCTTGTAAGCATATTCTCGTCGGCCTTTAACCGGCACATGAGCTGTTGCTTGTCCGGATCTATCCTGGCGCCATCTGTAATATTATTGTCAGACTTATACACACGCCACACTTCACAAATTACTTATCTTTTGAAGCATATATTACCAGAGGGGGTCTCTTTGGCTTCCCCCGCTGTAGCTAGTGCGGCCTCAAGTTGGGCTTTGCACTCCTCTAGCTCCTGGGACAATTGGGTATTCTTTTCTATAAGATCCTGATTTAAATCAGTTATTCTAACTATTTCATGTCTCGGGGGCTACTGGCATATATAACTGTCAGGTTTTCTCACCCGTATGTCTTTTACATACTGCTTCGTGGCTCTGGCTAGACCATTTTGAGCGGCACAGAGGTGCGCATCTCCCGAATTAAGGGAATCGAATGCCTCTAGGGAGAAACACGCGTCAAGAAGAACTGTCCGGCGGCGCCTGTGATTCATGGCACTCTCCACCTCGGAATTGGTGGCAGATAACCTGTTGGCATCCTCTGTCGGAGGAACATCCGACGCACGCCCCGTGTTCGCCTCCGCTTCTGGATCTGGCTTTGGAGCCTGGCGAGCGGAGGATTGATTGGCAACGTCTCCAGATATAGTCCGGTGGGTGCTCTTCTTCCTGAAAGGGCACGAGCGTTAGTATGCCTCCCGGGAATAAGGCCGGGGAGTAAGGTGACGCGCCATACCATTGTGCCGGAGTTTTGATCCGGACCGCACTTCTTTTTAGCCTGCTGGGCCGTGCTGCCCCTTGTTGGCTAGCCGCCGTGGGCTCGGCCCTCCGCCTCAAGGGCGCCCCCTGCAAGATACCATTGGTATATGGTGATCAAAAACACGCACGGATGGGTCATTTTCAAAGTATTTGGGACTTCGGTCTCAGTTACCTACGAAGCGGGAAGTATTCCGGGGTAATCGGCCGTAATGGCGACCAAGGCATTATCGATGCTCAGTTGGTGAAATACCCCGTCGATCAGCTCCACTGATATGTCCGAATCCTCTTGGGTGGCTGGATCGAGGAACCGTTTCGGATCCTCGGGTTGTGGAGGCAGGCTGTTTATATCCTTTACGGCCCGGCGCAGTTCCTGCGCCGAAATCACAAAATGAGATACTTGACTATGGGAGTATTGATCGGATAGGCAAAAATAAAGGTCCGCTTACCCAGCTTGGAGGATTGTTCATAGAAAATCCGCCCTGCGGATTGACGCGGACAAATTCCTCCTCTTCTCCCTTGTACAAAGCGGACAAGATCTTCATCAGATCGGTGACCGATGCCGTCCCCTTATGGCCGCAGCGGGTGGCATCATCCTCCCCGTTGAAATCCCACATGGGGTGGCCTTTGTACTTGAGCGGCTGCACCCCCCGCATAATGCATGTGGCTATGACCCCGTTCATGGTCAGTCTGGAATGAGCTAACAGCCTAATTCGGCTCATCTGGTAAAGGACGCCCCTGTCATTTTCCTTCTGAGGGCTCCGTGGACGCCAGCTTAGGCGTTTCTTCAAAGGAGCGTTATTGAACTCAGGAGGCCGATCCGAATAGGGTCCGGCAAGGGGACATCTTCTATATAAAACCATTCCGAAGGCCAGTCTTCGGACGCCTTCTTCGGGGTTCCGGATAGATATCCGGTCCCGGCAATGCGCCATAGTTCGGCTCCGCCCACTTGATATATCGACCCCTCTTGAGAATGGGGCACAAGGCAGAACAGCTTCTTCCACAGCGCAAAATGAGGCTCGATGCCCAAAAACAGCTCGCAAAGGGCCACGAAGCCCGCAATATGCAAAATGGAGGCAGGCGTAAGGTTGTGCAACTGGAGGCCGTAGAACTCCAGGAGCCCCCGGAGAAACGGATGAATTGGAAATCCGAGCCCTCTTATCAAATAAGAGACAAGGCAAACCTGCTCTCCTTTGGAGGGGCTGGGGACGCTCTCCGCTTGCTTTCTGCCCTTATAGGTGGCGAGTCCGGCTCAAACCGGAACCATGAAGGTTGGGGGAAGAAATCCCTTGGTTTGGAGCGTCACTAACTCGCTATACGGGACGGAGCATCTCTCCCAATCTCCAGGCCGAGGGCTGGTAGGGCGAGAGGAGGAGCCGTGTCGACTGTCCATGATGGAGTGGATTTCTGTCAGATGCGCTCCGATGAGTGCTCGCGAAGGGAGGATGGTGTGATTCAGATCTAGATCCTCGTCTCTTTTATAGGCAGCTCATTTGCGCAGCTAGGGGGGTAAATGTAAAAATACCCTGACTTTTTGCATTTGTTCAACACGTGGAAGACGGCCATTATTGGGCGTGGAAGCCGAGGAGCGCAATATTCATAGGAAGCCGGACGCCATTCAACAGGTACACAGGATTTGGAGAAGAACCCGCCTTGCAATGCCGAAGACAATCTACACGCCGGACTCATCGCCATTGAAGCCTGGTTCGGGGGCTACTAAGGGAGTCCCGGATTAGGGGGTATCCGGATGGCCGGACTATAGCCTTTGGCCGGACTCCTGGACTATGAAGATACAAGATTGAAGACTTCGTCCCGTGTCCGGATGGGACTTTCCTTGGCGTGGAAGGCAAGCTTGGCGATACAAATATGTAGATCTCCTACCATTGTAACCGACTCTGTGTAACCCTAACCCTCTTTGGTGCCTATATAAACCGGAGGGTTTTAGTCCGTAGGACAAGCAACAATCATACCATAGGCTAGCTTCTAGGGTTTAGCCTCTCTGATCTTGTGGTAGATCTACTCTTGTACTACCCATATCATCAATATCAATCAAGTAGGAGTAGGGTTTTACCTCCATCGAGAGGGCCTGAACCTGGGTAAAAACATCGTGTCCCTTGTCTCCTGTTACCATCCGCCTAGACGCACAGTCCGGGACCCCCTACCCAAGATCAGTCGGTTTTTACACCGACAATAGCCTTGTATAATTCACATATATAATGTCTTGCAACAAGATGGCAATGCATAATTCACATATATGGTAATTATACACTGAACAGGTGGCATTCACACAAAGCATGTCTAAACTAATCAAATGACATAGCAATGCGAGACACCATACGCACGATATGAGCAACATAACCCCGCCAAGTTAGAGCATACACCTCGGGGTGGGGGGATAGGACTGGTCATCTATCTCTGAATCCTCCTCTGAGGAGCTATCCGTAACCAGCGATGTGCTTTGTCAGATAGCATAGTCTGCTCTGAAGACCTTGTTTTCACTCCAGAATTTGCCATCACCGTGTCAAATGGCTGATGCACATGAAGAGCAGTTGAATGTACTAACATTGTTGACAAATGTAATATGTAATGAAAAAAAGGATGGCCTGATATAATTTACATATAAGATGACTGGCTAAGCATGATGGCATTGCAAAATTCACATATATGATGCCTGGCAAAACAAGATGGCGTTGCATAATTCACATAAACGATGAATAAACTAAACTGATGGCATTCGCACAAAGGATGTCTAAACTAAGCAGATGACATATTTGATGTATAAAGTAAGCAATGCAAGGCACCATATGCATGATATAACCAACATCAGCATGCCAAGTTAGAGCGAAGACCTCAGGGGGTAAATAGGAGTTGTCTTCTCCTTCTGAATCCCCTCAGAACAGGTATCTTCCTCTCGATTACAATCCAAAATGCATGGAGGGGGTTGCCTTTGCGCCTACCATGGAGCGACGTCTGCATGAAATTTTATTGCCATGCAAGGCTCGTCTCTTTTGCTCTACATGTTTAGTTCCATTGTTTACAATAACTATCATGCATAGGAATAAAACATTGTGAGATTATGTAAGGATTGCATGCAGAAATCCAGAGTGATGGTAGCAACCTGTGGATAGACCCAAAACCAATAATAGCAAGCAGATAATGGTTCAGTTAAAAATACAGACAATGGCTTCTTTACTATTTGTTTCCCACCCAACATAAAACTCATAGTAGACACTGGAGATTAACCAGATAGTAGATAGATACTATTGATTGCGGCCCCGATATGTACCCCACAACCATTTAAAACTCAAGTTTGACCATTAGTTGGGAGCTGACTTAGAGTCTAATCAGTAAACAGGACGATAAAGTAGCATGTAATATTAAGTGATGCATAACGTAAGCAAACACGAAAGAGTGCGACCTCTCTTGCGGACCCGTATTGTGCTCGAGGTCATATGCTCGGTTGATGATGATACTACAGTTTTCATGGCTGCCGGCGGCGAGGAAAAAGATCTGAGGCGGCAAAAGACAGTCTGGAGGCAGGATCCCTACTGTGCTGGACCCTTCTGTCGTTGGAGCAGCTGAGCTGGGGTGAACGACGGTGCAGCATGAGCGGGACAAACCACACAAGGTTTTCTTTGAGAACTATCTGTAAGAGAAGTAATTCTGTAAGGGCTCCTTTGAATTGGAGGATTCCAACAATGCCGAGATAGGAATTTGACAGGAATAGGATAGGAATGCATGTGCAAAATAGAGAATTTAAAAACACAGTATTTCTGCCAATCTGGGTGTTTGATTCACAACAATTGGAAGATCACAGGATGCAAAGAAGCATGGTGAGATTAAGTCAAACCACAAGAAAATGTACGGTTATAATGCTATTATGCTACTATCTCGTAGTCTTGTGCTTCATGAATAGGAATTTGAAAAGGAGGACAAGTGAAAATTAAAATTCCTACATTTTTTTCTTTCAAGGAGACACTAAAGGAACAAATCCTACAGTTTTCCTTTGCTCCATTCCTTTGAACCAAATTCATGAATAGTAGTACCATAGGAAACTTCCCAATTCCTATGTTTTTCATTAACTTTTCCTTTCAAGCACTGGCGATTCTAGTAGGCAGGCTTGAGCAAGGAAAAGCCTACACTAAAAAATGTTTTTGTGCTACTTCTATTACTTTGGACCCAGGCCACTGCCCTACTAGCTCAACTCCCAGGGCCATCGACAAATGCACAGCTCAAACGCGCAAAGATAAATAATGACGGCGTTCGAGAGAGTCCATCACCAAAATCTAAGTTGCCTAGTACCTCACTGCTTGTCATATAGTAGGATAAAATACTCGTATTTCCCGTTACTATGTGTGCTCAGTGGACAATATATATAACATGTAGAGTAAAAAAGAGATGCAACAAGTGTACAACCTCATTGGCGAAGCCATGTCGATCTCAGCGTGATTGGGTTGGCCGGTGAGGATGCTCCGGCTGACTTGGCTGTCGGAGGTGTGGAAGAAGATCTTAGGCGTCTGGAGATGGAGCCCGAGGTACTGCTGCACTGTGATGGAGGGTTTCGTCGTTGGAGTAGCTCCGGTGAGTTGTACGACGCCGAGGCTGAAGTAGGACAAGAGAGACAACATTAACCGGAGTGGAATTCTAATAGCATCTCCAATACATGACGTAACATACATAACCACAAGGTGCTAGATGTAAAATACATCAGCCGCTCATCTCTGAACTTAACTATTGAAACTGAATTTAAATGTCGAAACTGAACTTAACTGTCGAAACTGAATTTTGCTGTTGAAACTGAATTTTGCTATCAAAACTGAACACACTAGCAAGGTGAGGCTACACGTTGGTCGACTGACTTTTTCATCTCTGGTCAGTCGATTTTGCAGCCGTTGGATACGAAATCAAGGGCCTATAGTTCATCTTCAACCTCCACCCCCCTGAGCCGCCAGCCACCACCGGTCAAACAGCAGCCCCACACCGCCTGTGGCCGGCGGTGTGCCGCCCTGCCCGCCCCGAAAATACTCCCCACTGCCGGTCCGCCGCCGCCCCGGCCATCCCTCTAGGGCCCCCCGTGCCGAGCTTTTTCTCCGGCGATCCCCACGCCACCGCCCCGCCACCACCGGCGACCCCCACCCCCACCCTGAACCCTAAGATAGATAGTGGGATACCTCTCCGGCGAGCCCCCCTCCCCGCTGCGGCTGGTTCTTCCTTCACCCTGGCGAGCCCCCCCCCCACACCCCCTGAAAATCGACTGACCCAAAAGTCGATTCAGTCAACTGAAGTGTAGCTAAATCAGAGCAGCATCGCAAGCAAGAGCAAGAGCGAGAGCAGCAGCGCAAGCAAGAGCAATAGCAAGAGCAGACCAGGCAAGGGATCGAGAGCAAGAGCAGAGCAGCAGCGCGAGTGAGACCTAAAGCAGCAGGAGCTCCTACTGATGTGGACGTCGCGTCCGAGGGAGCGACCTCGTGGAGGAAGTGGCCGGCGACGCCGCCGTGGATGGAGCCGCGCCGTGTCGGCTCAAGACCGAGCGCTGACAGCACCGTGAGATCGAATCAAGAAGAAAATGCGGCGATTAGTGTACAACCTCTTTGGTGGCGCCGATTAGGCCGCAACTTCATCCGAGGAAATGGTGATGATGATTCTTTTCCGATGGTGCAGGCGAGGACGGTGGTGTGGGAATGGAGGTGGCGCATAAGACTTGGGGAACATCGGGGCAGCTCCTTGGAGGTGGAGGACGGGGTGGCTGAACCGGCAGGACGACGAGATCGACGATGGATCCTCATCCGGTACGGTGGATGAGGGATGTCGAGGTGTTGCTATGGATGACGTCGTCGGGGATGAGGCTCCGGCTGGGTGGCGGACGGAGCAGGGTGTGGGGCTTTGTCACGGGTTTTCGCGGCCTCGGTGTACGAATGGGTGGGCGGATGGGATGGCAGTGGGGAACCATGGCTTAGGGACGCACTTGTCTAAAATGTGGGGTAAGTTACGAAAGTACCCCCACCGATTTGAGGCGGTTCTTTTGGTTCAGGGGTACCACGGGCATTTTGCGTGTTGGGATTTCACAGGAGGTGGGAGTTTTCACGCGCGTTGTAATTTCGGAATAGCAAGGCGCAGGTTGAGATGGAGGGAGTTGTCGGAGCACGACGAGACAAAGATATATCTTAAATATTTCGGGCTAACAAGGCGCGGGTTGAAATTTCCGGACAAGCCTAACGTGTACTGTACCAAATCAATGCCCACTGCAAATGTCATTCAAAACTTTTAATTTATGTTATGTTCAATTAAAATATTTTGCTACGTGTATAATGCATGCAACCTACTACTCAAATGGACGTTTTAGTGCATTCCAAACGTATATACTACCGCTTCAATATGAACTAAATTTGAATTTGTTTCTCTATTTGAATAAGATCTATAGTAATGATTGTTGTGAAGTCAAAGCATTTGAATTAGTTTCTCTGTTTTAATAAGATCTACAATCATCATTATTGTCAAGTTAAACCATCGTTTGTGTATTATCTTCACAACACACCACATGATTAGTCTCGAGTTACATACAAACTATGTGTACTATATGAACTCGAACTCGATTTTTTGAATCCACTTTATGTTGATTTCAAATCACATTACATTTCTAGCTCTAGCTAGATCTTCATAATCTAAACCATGTCTTATATGTATAATGTGTTTATCACATTATGTATGGTGACCCGCCCCCTACGCCTACAAGTATTTAGATGTGAGTTGCAAACACCACACATTACCACAAATTCAAATAAAATGTGAGAATGTTCGATATATAGTATTGTTTAGATTGTTCGATATTTAGTTGTAAGCTACAAACGCCACACATTATCACAAATTCAAATAAAATGTGAGATTGTTTGCTGCATAGTATGGTTTAGATTGTTCGACATTTAGCTGTGAGTTGCAAACGCCATGCATTATCACATTATGGTATAACATGTGCACAACACGTGTATCACCGCTATATTCATTCATGCATATGTTTAAAACACTATGATCTCCTATTCAAATATATGAATCCGCTTTCATATCAAATTATGATCTTTGTTAGTCTCTTACACCCACACAATCCTCTAACCTTTGTAGCTACCACTAACTTTCTCTCGTGCATGCACACGCCATCCTCGCCCTCCCCCTCCCATGGCATTCTATCCACCGGGCACATTCATTTTTTTCTTTAGGTCGTTCTTCCAGAGTCTCCACAACTCCTTTCCGACGCACATCGATTGATAAACCTCTCCAGCGATGCCTGCCTACAACATACACACGCACCTTCAATCTCCTCCTTTATGTGTCCTTGCCTTGTGTCTCTCATACGGTCACACACACGTGTAAACTCTCGCCCCTCTTTTCATCGATCTCACAACCACACACTCCTCCCCCTATCTAGCAAGTAGCTGGGCCTCTGGCACCACCTCCTAGATCCATTCTCTCTCTCTATCTGTCTTGCTCGGCCTTATTTGCCTCTAACAAATGGACGTACACTGACCGATCTCTCGCTATACATATAACCTAGGTCCTTATAACTCATTTTACCCACGTGTCGATCGATCTACCTCATTAGTTATGTCTCTCCCTTCCTCCGACAAACAACAATTGATCTACCAATCTAGTTAGGTTTTCTTACCAAACACATGGTTCCCCTTCATCATCCATGGATGCATCCCGATAGATCTATCACGCACAGGCACACACAGAAACATATCCCCACTCTTATTGATAACATTGCAGTTCCACCCTCAGTTTGTCTAGTAGGCTTCTCCCACCATCATTGAGAAGCAACTCCATCACCCATTCAGCACTCTACCCCTCTCCCTCCCTCTCTCTCTCCTCTCTCTCTCTCTGTCCCATCATATTTCCCGTCCTTCAGTTATGTATGGTTGTCGACCGATCTCCCTCAAGACATAACTGGGTCTCTCCTTCTCAACACATATACGAGTCGTTCTACCTCTATAGTTAGGCCTCTGCCTACCCTCCCCCCACCCCCTCCCCCCCCCACGCACACCGATACATTGAGCGCTCTAGTCATGTCTCCCTGCCACACACAAACTTGACATGTGCCCTCTGACGTTCCGGTAGGTCAGTCGCCCTATATCTTTGACTTGCACACACACACAATTTCGATGGCTCTCTTCATCGATCTCGCACCCACCCACTTGATCCTCTCTTTGACTCTATCGATATCTATGACCCCTCCTCTCTTCTCTTGGATTGCCCGACCCTCTATATATGATATGGATAGGCCTCCATTTCACACACATTGCATGCAAAATTTTGTTTGATATGTCATCGACACATATTCCCACAAATACATTCACGAAATCACCCCCCCCACCCCAAAACAAAAAACACTCACGAACATGGTTTGTATCTCTCACACACACCCACATAGGTGGGGGACGTGCACAAAGAGAAGAGGTGCATGCATGGCACACGTACTCCCGTCTCTTTCCCAACCACACCCGCGCGGATACACGGTGGAGCTCATTTCTGTACGAAAAAGGCAGCCCACGTGGTAATTTGGCACATGTACTGGTTGTCCACTTGGTGGAGGGAGGATCGTCTACCATGGGTGAACAAACAAATTGCGACTTGATGCGTTATGTTAAAAAAAGAGGCAAACCATGTGGGGCCTACCTTAGAGGCAAGATTCTATGCACTGGAGTACTTTTGATGTGTCCCGTGAACTCGCAGAACAAGGAGAAGCTTTCTTAGTACGCCGTCTCCCCCGCCCATGGGTGCGGTGGCTCGCAGGATGAGGTGAACCTTGCTTAGTACTGTCCTCCTTACGCCCGCTCTCTCGCTCATGCACGCGATGGCTCGCAGGACGAGGAGAAAAATTTACTACTCCCTCCGTTTACTCCTCGTCCCTACTACCTTTGTTATAGAGATTATATCATATTGTTTGGAATATGTATGTCCTTTAGTAGATTTCAATATGAACTACTAGTACATACTCCAAACACTGATGTATACAGACGTATTTTAGAGTGTAGATTCACTCATTTTGCTCCATATGTAGCACTCTCCCTTGCCCCTCAACCCTCGCCCACGTGGTGGACGTGCAACAATTCATTCGGTCTCATATAGCCAGAACGATATACACTGCACTACCATTATTACTCGACTTCCCAAAGAGGCGAAGAGCCAATCGCAAGGTTAATATTTTGGAGATGCCAAGTGCAAGGTTATAGGAGAACGAGTAGTAGGTTCCGCGTCATTTATAAATAAAGTTTTTTTTCTTCAGTGGCACGTACGCAATATGATAGGTTCATATGGAGAGAAAAGGAAACCGCTCCACTATATACATAGTTAGGACAGGCCAGCCTACACGGTTGCTTGCTGGGGTTGCTCTCTTAACACTCTCTCACACAAAACAACTATGGCCACATCTCTAACATCCCGGTGGATCACGTCCGCTGGGGGAAGGGGTGGATGCTTAGTGTAGATGCAGTCGCCATCGCCGACGGCGAAAACCCACTGTTGGCACGTCCCGATCAGGGGTCCCCGCCGTTATCTCTAACAAAGCCGGTGAGGTTGCCTTCGTCCCTTGCTCATTGATACGTCTCCAACGTATCTATAATTTATGAAGCATTCATGCTATTTTATTATCTGTTTTGAATGATTATGGGCTTTATTATACACTTTTATATTACTTTTGGGACTAACCTATTAACTGGAGGCCAAGCCCATATTGCTGTTTTATTGCCTGTTTCAGTATTTCGAAGAAAAGGAATATCAAACGGAGTCCAAACGGAATGAAACTTTCGGCAGTGTGATTTTTTTGGAAGAATATCATCCTGGAGACTTGGAGTTCACGTCACAAGATCCTCGAGAAGGCCAGGAGATAGGAGGGCACCCCCCCCTACTGGGCGCACCCCCTGTCTCATGGGCCCCTCGAGCACCTCCCGAACAACGTCTTTCGCCTATATAGTCCCACGTACCCTAAAAACATCCACGGAGAAGATAGATCGGGAGTTCCGCCACCGCAAGCCTCTGTAGCCACCAAAAAACCTCTCGGGAGTCCGTTCTGGCACCCTACCAGAGGGGGATCCCATCACCGGTGGCCATCTTCATCATCCCGTCGCTATCCATGACGAGGAGGGAGTAGTTCACCCTCGGGGCTGAGGGTATGTACCAGTAGCTATGTGTTTGATCTCTCTCTCTCTCTCTCGTGTTCTCTCTATGGCACGATCTTGATGTATCGCGAGCTTTGTTATTATAGTTGGATCTTATGATGTTTCTCCCCCTTTACTCTCTTGTGATGAATTGAGTTTCCCTCTTGAAGTTATCTTATCGGATTGAGTCTTCGATTTGAGAACACTTGATGTATGTCTTGCCGTGTTTATCTGTGGTGACAATGGGATATCACGTGCCACTTGATGTATGTTTTGGTGACCAACTTGCGGGTTCCTCCCATGAACCTATGCATAGGGGTTGGCACACATTTTCTTGACTCTCCGGTAGAAACTTTGGGGCACTCTTTGAAGTACTTTGTATTGGTTGGATGAATCTGAGATTGTGTGATGCATATCGTATAATCATGCCCACGGATACTTGAGGTGACAATGGAGTATCTAGGTGACATTAGGGTTTTGGTTGATTTATGTCTTAAGGTGTTATTCTAGTATGAACTCTATGATGGATCGAGCGGAAAGAATAGGTCAATGTTATTTTACTACGAACTCTTGAATAGATCGATCAAAAAGGATAACTTTGAGGTGGTTTCATACCCTACCATAATCTCTACATTTGTTCTCCGCTATTAGTGGCTTTGGAGTGACTCTTTGTTGCATGTTGAGGGATTGTTATATGATCTATCTATGTTATTATTGTTGAGAGAACTTGCACTAGTGAAAGTATGAACCCTAGGCCTTGTTTCCTATCATTGCAATACCATTTATGCTCACTTTTATCATAAGTTACCTTGTTGTCTTTATATTTTCATATTACAAATACCTTTATCTACTATCCATATTGCACTTGTATCACCATCTCTTCGCCGAACTAGTGCACCTATACAATTTACCATTGTATTGGGTGTGTTGGGGACACAAGAGACTCTTTGTTATTTGGTTGCAGGGTTGTTTGAGAGAGACCATATTCATCCTACGCCTCCCACGGATTGATAAACCTTAGGTCATCCACTTGAGGGAAATTTGCTACTATCCTACAAACCTGTGCACTTGCAGGCCCAACAACGTCTACAAGAAGAAGGTTGTGTAGTAGACATCAAGCTCTTTTCTGGCGCCGTTGCCGGGGAGGCTAGGTAAGCGGCACTCACACCCCATCAACTAAGCTCTTTTCTGGCGCCGTTGCTGGGGAGGTGAGTGCTTGAAGGTATATCTTTAGATCTTGCAATCGAATCTTTTTGTTTCTTGTTTTATCACTAGTTTAGTTTATAAAAGAAAACTACCAAAAAAATGGAGTTAAGTTTGTCTCATAGGCTTCATCTTTTTAATATCTTTTGTGAGTTTGATGGAAAGGAAAATTGTGCTCAAGTGCTAGAAGAAGAGTGCATTAAAATGCTTGGTACTGAATCTTTGAATGATGAGCATGATTGCAATGTTGTTAGTATGAACTCCTTGAATATCCTTAGTACTAATGATGATTGCTCTAGTCGTGATGAAAATATCTCTTATAAGCATGTCAACTTTTGTGGAGTGCATGTTTGCATGAACACACCAAATAGAGAAGATATGTATTGCAAGAGGTATAAGCACTTAGAAACTAAATGGTTGCAAGAAAGGCTAAATGTGAGTGCTGAAAATTTGAATTTCCTTTGTCGTACTTGTGAACTCTGCAATGAACGTGGTCATTTACATCTCCTATGCAAATTATTTCATGATCGAATCATGTCCAAAAATTGTGATGATTTGATCTCCCTTGCACATTACAATGAGCTTAGTTTACTTTTGGGTTATGAAGAATTGAAACATTTAATTAAGGACCTTCCAGAATTTGCCCATAAGAAATTCCTTGATATTGATCTAGAGAAGATTTATTTGTATTGTGCGGCGAATTGCATTGAAAATCCTTATATTGCCAATTACATAAAGAAAAGAAAGCAAATTGAAGATGATGAGAATACTAATGAAAGGGAAGAGACTTCCCAATATCCTCCTATTATTTCTTATGATGGATCAAGTAACGAGGAGGACCTTTCTATTCAACCAATCTCGTCAATGAGGAGCTCAAAGAGGAAGGTTGAACCCACACATAATGTGAAAATGAAAAGTAAAAGAAGGGGCAACGAAGGTAAAAAGGTATTCCTCCCAAAGGATGTTGCTCCTACTACTCATTCTGATGATGATAATTGCTATACTATTGGTGCTATCCATACTATTAATGATGATAGTAATTATGCTTATGATATGAAAAGACCCAAGCTTGGGGATGCTATGTTTAATGAAGATTATATTTTTAGCATCCCAAGTTTTGATATGCAAAGTTGTTATGATGATAGCATGCCTCTTACCTATGATAATTATTGATGAAAGTGGGTTTGGAAGAGTGTCAACTTTAGGAAGTAGTGATCCCACTATTTGTTTAATATTATTGTGATGAATATGAAAGTGGATTTGGAAGAGTGTCAACTTTATTTAGTGATTCCACTATCTTGGGAGAGGTTTCAATCGATTATGATGAGAACGAAGTTGCTACTTATGATGATTATTGTGATGTTATGATATAAAGAGTAGTTATGATTATATTTACAAATCTTGTCATGATTATGATTACCCTTTTTCTGAACATTACTCTTTTAATGTGGAAACAATTTTTAGTGTTCAAGTCTCTTATGATACTCCCACTATTCCTAATGAGAAGAATTTTGTTGTGGAGAGTAGTAAATTTTCTATTCTTGTAGATCATGAAAAGAATGCTTTAGGTTCTGGTTATATTGTTGAATTCATTCATGATGCTACTGAAAATTATTATGAGAGAGGAACATATGCTTGTAGGAATTGCAATAATGTCAAGTTTCCTCTCTATGTGTTGAAAATCTTGAAGCTATGCTTGTTTTACCTTCCTATGCTAGTTGATTATTGTTCCCATTAGTTGTTTGCTCACAAAATCCCTAGGCATAGTAAGTGGGTTAGACTTAAATGTGCTAGTCATATGCTTCATGATGCTCCCGTTATGTTTCAATTCTTATCTTTTATGTGAGCATCATTGCCATCATCATGCCTAGCTAGAAAGGCATTAAAGAAAAGCGCTTGTTGGGAGACAACCCAATATCTATCCTTACTATTTTTGTGTGTCCACATGATTATTATACTGTAGTAATCATGTTTTATAGCTTTTATTTCAATAAAATGCCCAGTAAGACCTTTAGGATGGCTTTTGGTGATAGTTATGTTAATCCTGCTGAGAATCAGAAACTTCTGTACCCAGTAAATTAGTTTTGTTAATTCACAGAAACGTGCTTCTGATCTGATTCTTTTTTCTATGGATTGGTACACAAATTTCTTAGGACTTACTAATTTGGTAGGCTTTTTGGAGTTCCATAAGTATACGTTTGATATAGATTACTACACACTGTTCTGTTTTTGACAGATTCTGTTTTCTATGTATTGTTTGCTTATTTTAATGAATCTATGAGTAGTATCCGAGGGTATGGACCATAGATAAGTTGGAGTACAGTGGATATTACACCAATATAAATTTAGAATGAGTTCATTACAGTACCTAAGTGGTGGTTTTATTTTCTTATACTAACGGAGCTTACGAGTTTTCTCTTGAGTTTTGTGTTGTGAAGTTTTCAAGTTTTGGTAAGGATTCGATGGACTATGGAATAAGGAGTGGCAAGAGCCTAAGCTTGGGGAGTCCCAAGGCACCCCAAGGTAATATTCAAGGATAACAAGAGCCTAAGCTTGGGGATGCCCCGGAAGGCATCCCCTCTTTCGTCTTCGTCCATCGGTAACTTTAGTTGGAGCTATATTTTTATTCACCACATGATATGTGTTTTGCTTGGAGCATCATTTTATTTTGTTAGTATTTTCTTTCTGTTATTTAGAATAATGTTTTGCATCTTTATTTTCAATAAAAAAGTCAAGGATAGCCTTTACCATGCTTATTTTGCTAGTATACATGTTGCTGTTTGAAAACAGAAAGTTTACCGCTGTTGCAAAAATACCCTAGAAAAGCCAGAGCATGATATAATGTTGAAACTTTTTGCATAGTGAGCTCTGATAAATTCATTAAAGTGGGAATTTTATTTCATAATTTTTTGGAGTTAGGGAAGTATGATCTTGCATTCTTTACAGACTGTACTGTTTTGACAGATTGCTGTTATGTTTGCATTGTTTGCGTATGTTTGCTTGTTTAATGATTCTATTTGAGGATAGGAGTATTAAATATGCAGAGGCATTTAGTATGCAATGTTGAATAATAATTTAACTTATTTGTTATAGTAGAAAATGATAAGGTTTTGCATTGGTTTATACTAACCTATCTCATGAGTTCTTGTTGAGTTTGGTGTGGATGAAGCTTTTGATAAAAAGAGAAACCATGGTATGAGAGGAATTAAGGAGACACAACGGTTCAAACTTGGGGAGGCCCAAGGAACCCCAAGATAATATTTCAAGAAGTCTTAAGCATCTAATCTTGGGGATGCCCTGGTAGGCATCCCACCTTTCTTCTTCAACAACTATCGGTTAGTATCGGTTGAGCCTAAATTTTTGCTTCTTCACATGAGTTGTGCTATCCTTGCAATGTGATTTTATTTTGCTTTGCTTGCTGTTTGAATACAATACCAAGATCTGTAATTCTTTAATGGGAGAGATTCTTCATATAGCTACATAATTATTTAGCTACTCATTGATCTTCACTTATATCTTTTTGGAGTAGTTTGTCATTTACTCGTGTGCTTCAATTATATCCTATGAGTAAATGGTTGAATGAGTTGAATGTCATAAATCTGAAATTATATATGTTTCATTTCCTTATCACATGGGGAGTAATGACTTCACATCTAAGAAGTATAGGTTGTAAATTTATTGAAGGTTAGCAAGCATTGTATTGGTCATTTGAACAATTCATGAAAGAATATTGAAGGAAGAGAGATTTCACATATAAATACAGTATCCTAGACATCTTTTATGATTGTGAGCACTCATTAAGTATGACATGCTAAAGAGTAGATGTTGGACAAGGAAGACAACGTAATGGGTTATGTTTTCGCACATCTCAGTTAAAATATATTGATGGATCATTCAAACATGTTGAGCTTGCCTTTCCCCCTCATGCTAGCCAAATTCCTTGCACCAAGTAGAGATACTACTTGTGCTTCCAAATATCCTTAAACCCTGTTTTGCCATGAGAGTACATCATACCAACCTATGGATTGAGTAAGATCCTTCAAGTAAGTTATCATCGGTGCAAGCAATAAAAATTGCTCTCTAAATATGTATGGTCTTTTGGTGTCAAGAAAATAGCTTTATACGATCTTGTTATGGAAGCAATAAAAGCAACGGAGTGCATAATAAAGGTCCATATACAAGTGGCAATATAAAGTTACGTTCATTCACATTAAGATTTTTTGCATCCAACCCTAAAAGCGCATGACAACCTCTGCTTCCCACTGCGAAGGGCCTATCTTTTACTTTATGTCTTTTACTCTATGCAAGAGTCAAGGTGATCTTCACCTTTCCCTTTTTCATTTTATCCTTTGGCAAGCACCTCGTGTTGGGCAGATCCTGATATATATATATCCAATTGGATGTAAGTTAGCATGAACTATTATTGTTGACATCACCCAAAGGTGAATACGTTAGGAGGCAACACTATAAGCCCCTATCTTTCTCAGCGTCCGATTGAAACTCCATAACCATTAGTATTGCGTGAGTGTTAGAAATTGTAGAAGACTATATGATAGTTGAGTATGTGGAGTTTGCTATTCCTGAAAATAAGATGAATTGCAATTCTTTGATGACTGAGAATGAAGTTTGCTAGTTTTCAAGAAAGTTTATGGTCTATGCTTTTATATGTGAATTGCTTGTTACTTTATCGTGAGAAGTTTTATGAGATGAACTATTGTTATGACATATTATCATGCTAGAAAAGGTGATTGAAATTATCATTGATCAAACATGTGCACCTTCTAGCATTCACACTTCATAAATTCTTTCTTTTATCATTTACCTACTCGAGGACGAGCAGGAATTAAGCTTGGGGATGCTGATACGTCTCCAACGTATCTATAATTTATGAAGCATTCATGCTATTTTATTATCTGTTTTGAATGATTACGGGCTTTATTATTCACTTTTATATTACTTTTGGGACTAACCTATTAACCGGAGGCCCAGCCCATGTTGCTATTTTATTGCCTGTTTCAGTATTTCGAAGAAAAGGAATATCAAACGGAGTCCAAACGGAATGAAACCTTCGGCAGCGTGATTTTTTGGAAGAATATCATCCTGGAGACTTGGAGTTCATGTCAAAAGATCCTGGAGGAGGTCAGGAGATAGGCCCCCCCTACTGGGTGCGCCCCTGTCTCGTGGGCCCCTCGAGCACCTCCCGACTGACTTCTTTCGCCTATATAGTCCCACGTACCCTAAAAACATCCACGGAGAAGATAGATCGGGAGTTCTGCCGCCGCAAGCCTCTGTAGCCCCAAAAAACATCTCGGGAGTCTGTTTCAGCACCCTGCCGGAGGGGGATGCCATCACCGGTGGCCATCTCCATGACGAGGAGGGAGTAGTTCACCCTCGGGGCTGAGGGTATGTACCAGTAGCTATGTGTTTGATCTCTCTCTCTCTCGTGTTCTCTCTATGGCACGATCTTGATGTATCACAAGCTTTGTTATTATAGTTGGATCTTATGATGTTTCTCCCCCTCTACTCTCTTGTGATGAATTGAGTTTTCCTCTTGAAGTTATCTTATCGGATTGAGTCTTTGATTTGAGAACACTTGATGTATGTCTTGCCGTGTTTATCTATGGTGACAATGGGATATCACGTGCCACTTGATGTATGTTTTGTGACCAACTTGCAGGTTTCGCCCATGAACCTATGCATAGGGGTTGGCACACGTTTTCTTGACTCTCTGGTAGAAACTTTGGGGCACTCTTTGAAGTACTTTGTGTTGGTTGGATGAATCTGAGATTGTGTGATGCATATCATATAATCATGCCCACGGATACTTGAGGTGACAATGGAGTATCTAGGTGACATTAGGGTTTTGGTTGATTTGTGTCTTAAGGTGTTATTCTAGTATGAACTCTATGATGGATCGAGCGGAAAGAATAGCTCTATGTTATTTTAGTCTGAACTCTTGAATAGATCGATAAAAAAGGATAACTTTGAGGTGGTTTCATACCTTACCATAATCTCTATTTTTGTTCTCCGCTATTAGTGGCTTTGGAGTGACTCTTTGTTGCATGTTGAGGGATTGTTATATGATCTATCTATGTTATTATTGTTGAGAGAATTTGCACTAGTGAAAGTGTGAACCCTAGGCCTTGTTTCCTATCATTGCAATACCGTTTACGCTCACTTTTATCATAAGTTACCTTGTTGTCTTTATATTTTCAGATTACAAATACCTTTATCTACTATCCATATTGCACTTGTATCACCATCTCTTCGCCGAACTAGTGCACCTATACAATTTACCATTGTATTGGGTGTGTTGGGGACACAAGAGACTCTTTGTTATTTGGTTGCAGGGTTGTTTGAGAGAGACCATCTTCATCCTATGCCTCCCATGGATTGATAAACCTTAGGTCATCGACTTGAGGGAAATTTGCTACTGTCCTACAAACCTATGCACTTGCAGGCCCAACAACGTCTACAAGAAGAAGGTTGTGTAGTAGACATCACTCACTGCCGCGACATGGGAAGTTGCCGCCTCCCGCCGCCCTCCTCAAGGTTGAGCTACATCCCTCAGGTACAACTCCCTTTACAGTCGGCTTGCACCACTGCTCCAGCTGCCCACATCACTCCATGTGGATATTTCTCTACTTCTTTGCCCCGCACATACCTCTATTGGCTTCTACGTACTGTATTTGTGATGAGTTTATGTCTCATCAACTAGTCCCAGTATTCTTATTCTAATCACGCTTCTTCAATTTCTTTGCCACAGGGATGCTCATCTCGATTTTGGTGAAACTGCACAAAATGATCCGATGGTCAAAAGGTTGCAAACTTCATTTCTTAGGAAGCTCGAACGTGCCAGCAAATTGAAGCCTGGTTAGGGTTCACGGTTCAAGGGCTAGGGACTGCATGGATCTTTTTTTCTTTAGCTGCCTATGTTCCAAAATTAATGTCAACTTTAGTAGTAGTACAACTTTGTACTAAAGTTTGCATAAAGTTGAGACACTTATTTTGGAACGGAGGGAGTACATATTTGCTATGATCTATCAATCATTGAGATGCAATAGCATGCATGTTAGTCTCCTTTGTATTTGATGAAATGTTGCAACGGGCAACCTTGGATGCAAGATACATGTAACAGAAGCTGGAAGCTTCATAGCATTGTACAAATTTATCTCGCTAATAAATTACAGTACGTACTATACTAGTACTTCCTCCGTTCCTAAATATAAGTCTTTGTAGAGATTTCACCATGAACCACAAGCGGATGTATATAGATGCATTTTAAGTGTAGATTCATTCATTTTGTTCCGTATGTAGTTCACCTAGTGGAATCTCTACAAAGACTTATCTACTAGTAATAGCTAGCCCCCACTACTAGGAATTCTCTATCCTCTCCTTGAGCCGCATCATCAAAATTAATGTAGCCGTTAGACGAACTAAATCAGTCCTTAATAGCCGTCTGATCTAGACATTGAGAGGCTTTGCACTAAGCCACATGCAAGCATGCAGAAATATCATGGCATGCATGTGAGTGGGTTTTAAATCAAATCAACATGTCAGCACGCAAGCATGCACCGGTAGCATGCATGTAAGTGAGCTTTTAAGTCCCATTAACATGTCAAAAAGAAAAATATAATCCCATTATGCAGTAGGAGTTGGCTGATCTTTTTTCCTTGCGTGGGATGATCTAAATGATGATGGGAGTTTTTTTAGTTTGGCTACCACATTTGTCATGCGGTTATAGAGTTTTTTTTTATTTCTATGGAATCGATAATTTTACACAGAGAGATACACGGTTATTTCGCGGCAACGCGCGGGGACTCATCTAGTATTTAGGAATGGAGGGAGTACTATGTAAAGAGTTAGGTGTCGCACGGTGTCCAGAAAATATGGTGATAGTGTGAGGTGGGCCATGTAATCACTGAGCCTGCGTGTTTTCACAGCTCTTGCACTCCTCCGCTGTAAGAATGGAGAAATTGTAATCTAGTAGTACCTCCTTTCGCCGAAAGCGTGGGACATCCAGCAGTCCTACCACCTCAGTAATAAAGACCAATGAGCCATCAAATCACATAGACCCAGCAGTAAGTTGGACGGCTGAAGCAACCATCACTCTTGCGCCAGTGAGAGGTCGCGTCCGCTCTACCCGGGCATGAATGCGACACCGATTCTTTGGAGCGATGCTGATCGTTTTGGGCAGGAAGCGCACATGGGCGATGGAGGGGCTTTGGGTGGGCCAGGCTGGTCAGGAGCGGGCGTGGCAGTTGTCCGCCGGTCCCTATCGGACACGCTCGAAAACGAGAGGATGCACCGACTCTCGCGGCTAAAATCGTACACTACACACCATCTCTTTGTAGGAGTAGGTCGATCTGTCGCTCTCTCTAACACACACATGTTGTTAAACACACACACACATACACACACACACACACACGCACCATGGTCCCACTTCACCTTCTAACGTGACTTATTACACCTAGACGGAGGGAGTAGTAAGTACGAGATACAGTGGCACACTGACTTAGGTCGAATACAAGTGCCCAAAATTGTGTGCATGTTATAATAAGGATTCACTTAAAATAGTATGTGAGCGAACAAAGGGATCAATTGGACAGTGTTCCCGAGCAGTAGCTAGATGTGTGAGGTAAGATACACCGCTGACGCTTTTAATTTTTCTTATTAATTTTTTGTTTCACCCTCTGAGTGGTGGGACCCAACGTACTACGTGGAGAGAGGTAAGGTGACTAAGGCTGCATTATTTCTGCACCACTGTGGATAGTCTTACCACCAAAGCCACATGACACAATTATGATTTAAATCCGAATGACTCCCACACACACAAAAAAACATGGCATGCTTGTCACACGAATGCAGGAATGTATAAAAGGTTATTTTCCTCTCGTTGAACATAATGGGAGGGTTGTGTAGCTGGTTAGCCTGTTCGCTCATCAAACTTGAGGTCTCGGGTTCCACTAAAAAAAAAACTTGAGGTCTCGGGTTCGATAACTACACTTGAGCATAATTTGTGCCAGGAGGATTCTTTGACTGGTCAAAATGGATGGATACGGAGCTATACGATCTCGTAGTGACCGTATAATCACCTCATTACGTATAAGCTGCAGCCTTGGCGCTTGTTTTCTAGGGTTTTCACGCTTCACACTCTCTCTCCAGTATATATATACATGCTGGAGCCTCAGCGCTTCTAGTTTCTCTCTTCACACTCTCTCACCCTCTCCAGATCTAAAACAAGACTTCGTTGGCCTCTGTCTCCCCTCACTGCTGCTCAAAGAGCTGGCAGGATCCGTCTGCCGGGAAGGGAAGTAGGCTTAACGCTGTTGCCGTTGGCGAGGGAGGGAATCCACTACCGGCGCAGTTGTTCACTTTCACCCAGCGGCGGCGCGGGAGGGCCTCCAACCCCTTCTTCTTCGTCGCCGTCCTGTCCCCCACCGAACCATGCCCCAAGAACCTTAAGGTATAATTTACTTATTCCACATGCATTGCTCTAGCTACATGTATACCATGAATCTAGGATGTGGTTCAAAGAGGGAAGGAGTGGGGGAAAGTAGTGGGAAAAGTGGTTCAAAGAGGAAAGGAAGGGGGAAAGTTGTATAGCATGAATCTAGGACGTGGTTCAAAGAGGAAAGGAATGGGGGAAAGTAGTGGGGAAAGTTGTATCACATAAATCTAGGACATGGTTCAAAGAGGAAAGGAAGGGGCGAAAGTACTAGTACAAACTGGCTATCCAGCACCTACATTGGTTGAAAAGGGAAAACAATGACAAACGCAGTACGCACATCTGTAACGAACTGATCTTTTGTTTTGGGGGACAAGGCTGTAGAGTTTGAGCAGGACTAGATTTGCTGCGCTCACATAGGGAAAGGTGTCTAAAGATAACAAAACTGGGACCAACACAAATATGCTCCTTGGTTGTTTGTTCTTTGTTGCAACAGACTGTGCATGACCATAGTACATCGGTATATGCACATGGTGCCAATGCGTCCACTGTCCCGTGCAACTCTTTAGCTATTGTTAATCTAAGGCCCTGTTTGGTTAAAAACTCCCTAGTCCCTACCCTCTTGGTTCCAGGGACTAAACATGGACTAGAGGTTATTAAATGACATGCTAAAAGACCAGTTTACCCCTAGTAATGAACTAATAGAGCCAAGGTGCGATGCGTGGCAGGGGCAACTGTTGGAAAAAGTCCCAAAAAGACTCCCTTGGGGTCTTCTTTCTTTAGTCCCAAAAATGCCCACTTTTAGTCCCTAAAAGTCCCTCCTTTTTCATTTAGATGGGACCGACATGGAGTTTTTTTAGTCCCTACACCAAAATGTCCCTGTAAACAAATACCATCTAATAATGCCGCTAGAAAATTGATGCAATGCCACAGTTAAAAGCAAATTACATGTTTGACGAATTTTATTGTTAATATAATCTCTATGTTAATATTAATGAATGCCACCGTTTGAGAAATGCTACGGTCTTGCTTTTTTCCCATTTAGATAAGGTAGATGCTTCTTTTTGTTGGCTTCTGTGTCATCCACCATTATTGACCACTAGTTGTTTCCTTCGCACCTCTTTGTAAACAGAGTTATCTACTTCACCTCATTGCCATTGTGACCTTTTGTTGCAATGCACAAAACACTTTTGTTTTAAGAGTGTTTTCTGCAGTTCAACCAAAATGTCACACCGACAACGTTGCTTGATTGCTTGATCTTAGTGGAACTGCACAAGAGGAGATCTTACTTCCTATTCATGTTGGCAAATTTGGTTCAGATCTTCTTCTTGTGAGTTGTTTGAATTCCGCATCATGAGAGGTCAGTACTAGCCTTCTTTCACATGATTCTGCAGTGTGCTTTCATATGTTGTGCTACTTGTATGGTAATGTTGCTTGATTTTAGTGAACTGCACAAATGGAGATGAGACTTCCAATCTGTATGTGCACCGTAATATCCCATTGAGGTAAGATAAGGATATTTCACAACTATTGGCCTGCATTTTGCCACTTTCATCAAAAAATTAATGTCGTTGTTTAGTGATATACTTGTGCTCCCTAATTGACATGCCAAATCTTACATTGAAGGTGAAGCTTGTCTGTTATTGAACCAAGTGATGAAGGGGAAGAACGAGCGGAAGAAAAACAAAATTCAACTCCCGGTGCTGTAATGAAGCACTGGAACTGTGATGACACAAGTAATGATAATAGTTTTGCATCTTAATTTATTGCTTTGGCTAGAACGAGCAATTGTTTTGCCACTGATTTGATGACACTCTTAATGTAATACATAATTATCTCTACTTGTGCAAACAGGGATCTTCTTTGAAGATACCATATATTTTAGTGGAACTGCACAGGGAAACATTATACTAATTGAGGAGTATATAGTAAGCATGGCCACCACAGTAGATAGCAACAGATGGTTCCGGAGAAGTGCTCCATCTGTATACTCTACACAATAAGCCTCCTGACAAAGGTTGGTACTCACCCACTGATTTCATCCATATGATTGAGCTTTGTCATATCTATTGGTGTTGTGCTACTGTTTAGATACTGTCATGAAAAAGTGGTATTGTCCTTGAGAAGTGCTTCATCTGTGCTATTTTAAATATTTCCTTTCCTTTTTTCGAGCAAACAGGGATGCTAGCATTTAGTTGTCCTCTTGTCTTTGCACAACAGGATCATCTTCCTCTGAAGAAGAATATGGAGTACGTGAAGTGACTAGTTCCGATTATGCCAGGATGAAGAAACCCTGTCTATCTTCTCATCAGAAGGAGCAGTTGAAGGATGGTTACATTACTCCCCACAAGACCAAACTAACTTCAGCTTAGAAGGACGGACAAATCTCCATTTTTTTGCTGTGATGCGCGAGTACAATGTTGTTCTAGGATTCTTTCTGGTGAGTTCCATTTTTCTAAAAGTGTGCTCTACATGGACCATGTAGGTGCCTGTTTAAACTGTCAATTCATAGTACAGTTTGCTTTATACTAATCACTTTTTTGGTATTTGTGCAAACAGGGGTGCTCAGCTTGATTTCAATGGGAACTGCACAAAATGTTCATGAATACATCAAATCATTCATTTCCACCACAAGAAAGGAGGTGCCGATAAGTTCAAGGCATTGCAACATATAAGGGCGAAATCATACAAGCTACGCGCGAATTTGGTTGATTTTGGTGGAACTGCACAAAAAGAATAGCTGGTTTATTTAGCACGAGGTGCCATGTCAATGTCCGAAATGATGGCAAACCCTGCCCATTCCACAATCGTAAGCATTTGATATTTTGGAATGGGACAACCTTGTCAAATTTTGCTCATTGATTTTAGCAAGACATGCGTTTGATATTTTTGAATGGGACGGCCTTTGCTGTCAGCAGCGTCGATCAATTTTTTCTTTATTCTTTAATTGTGAAGTAAATATTGCCTCTGACATGTGAGTCGCTGAGATGCATAATCATTGATTGTTTTGAATGTTCTCTATGAATTGCCAGCCATGTGTGTTTGATTGCAATGTACATAAATGCTAAAAAGTTGCTCAAACTCTTTGTACTCCTTCTGTTCCTTTTTACTTCGCACATTGTGAAAGTGCATACTTTTTTCTATAAGATTGGTCAAAGTAGAGATACTTTGACTGCAGACAAAACTTGTATGCAGAGTAGAAACGAACGGAGGGAGTACATGTGAAACTGCTGCAAATGAGGTGATCACCCTGGGAATAATGCTAGTACGTATTGTTCTGCATGTTCATCCAATGCCAGTGATACAGGAATTCGAACTAATCGAAATAAATTCATTCATACACGGTCGGATTTTATATAAACATGCCGGATTTCTACATTCCATACATTCTTCAACTAAAAAGGGGTGCGCTGGAGGTATAATTAATTAACCGAAGCTACCCACCTGTGTCCCGCTGAGCCGAACAGAAGCTTGAGTGACTTAACTGTAGGTGTATTTGCATAAATGACATGTGGCCTGTTGGGCCCACGTGTCATTCAGCCAACTGCACCAGCAGTTAAGTAGAAATAGTGTTCTTCTCCAACATAGCTCTTCGACTCCACGTCGCTGCCAAGAAGCTAACCAGCCGTCAATGGTCAACCCGCCTACCTTTGCTTCAAGCAGAGGGTAGCAGCATTGTCCTTACTTGGACCCGAGCGGCGGCGACCTATCGTGTTCTACTCTTCCTCGTTTTCTGTGCGGCGCGGCCTTGTTGGCAGCGGGGCGGGGCCTTGGCGGAGCCGACGATGTCCTCTGTCTTGTTGCCGGCGGGCGGCGCCTTGGCGGAGCGGTGGAAATCCTCCCCCTCGATGCTGACAGGGTGGGGCCTCGGCTGAGCCGGCGATGTCCTCTACCTCGTTGTTGGCGGGGCGGGGCCTCGGCGGAGCCGACGGTGTCCTCTGCCTCATTGTTGGCGCCGCGGGGCGTCGGCGGAGCAGGGCCTCATCGACGCCAGCGGAGCGGGCACTCGTCGGAGCTGGCATTGTCCTCTGCCTCGTCCTCGGTCTCGCCAAACAGCGCCTCGCCTGCTTCATTGCCCTCTTTATAGGCGGCCGCAACCTCCGCCACCCGCATGCGGTACCGCCAGCGCTTGAGGCGGTCCTTGAGGGCGGAGTGGTAGGAGTCGAGCAGCGACTCCTGCTCCGCCCGCTCCGCAGCAATCTGCTCCTCCGCCTGCAGGTGCTCCTGGAGGAGATGGTGGTTATAGGCGGCGTCGGCCTGCGCCTCCCGGAACTGCTCCTCACGCATCTGCCTCACCATGTCCATATATTGGGCACGGGCGTTGCTGATGGTCATGGTGCAATGCACCGGCGAGGATGGCGCGGAGGAGGGGGTTGGTTCCGGGTCATCGACTACCGTGTTCTCCATTGGGACGTCGTCGTCCTCCGGCTACCTGCCGGCCAGCCGGTCGGCAGCAATGGCTACCATCTCCTTGTGGTCCGTCGTCCGCCTGTCCCGAAGAGCGCTGGAGCGCGAGAAAGCCATGGTGGGCAGTAGTGATGTGGACAGGAGAAAGGGAACGGATGCGAATGACTGCGGCTATGGCCGGCGCAACAGTTTATATAGAAATGGTGGGCGGTGGAGGGACGGACGTGTGGCACCGGAGTAGCCGCCTCGGCAACCGCGTATCATTAATGTGGGCGGCGGATGGACGGACGGATGGCACTTGTGTCGTTTAAAGGCGGATCAATCGCCTGCACCGGCAAGCGGGGCGGGCGGCGCTAACTGTTTCGGGCGGAAAGCGCGCGCGGGCGAGGAGATGACTTTACTTGGAGAGGTTGACAATGGGGACCCACCAGGGCCATAGCCTCACGTACGCAAGTGCCTCCTTATTATATATATATATATATATATATATATATATATATATATAAGTATAATTTTTTTGCTTCCTCCTGGTTTCCTGACATCACGGTCCCACACCATTGTCAACCTATGTACTCCCTCCTTTTCGGTTTATAGGGCTTATCTCAAAATTTTAGTTTTTCCATTTTATAAGGCTCAATTTGGTTGTTTTCCATCACATGTTCAGATTCGAAGGTGCATTAAATCATTGCATGCAAGTATTAAGATAAAATTGACCAATGCATGTACTTTATGCTTGCATGTATGCATGCATTGCAATTAATGCATTGATAAACATATTTTTTTGATGAAAACACGAGCATTAATTAGGTGCTTTTGCAAAACTACAAAAAGTATTCCACCACTCGCCATCTACCTTGATTGGTGAGATTTTTGAATTGAGCACTATAAACCGGAAAGGAGGGAGTAGTCAATAAACGAGAGAATTGCACAAGAAGCGGCAGGTATGAACTGGGCGGGCTGTGGCACGTCTAGCCCAGGCCAGATATCCAGCCCGAATATTAATTTTTTTCAAGCTGAAAATGGCTAGCCCAGCTATAATTTTTTTAGGAATACCCAGGCAAGGTCAAGTTGTTATTCTCCGCCCCGCTGGGCTGCAAATCTTTCCTAGGAGGGATGCATTAGGCTTAACAAGAAAATGGGTTTCAAGAAATAATAAATGGGATGTAATTATAAAAACTGGGCAGTAACTATAAAAAAATGCACCAAACACCTAATTACTTTATAAAATATTATTTTTGGATATTGAAAATTTTAATTTCATTAATTGTTGCGAGTGCAATGTTTCGCTGGATTTTTACGTAATATAAATTTATATTTAAATTGTATTTAATCTGACTAGAAATTCCGGGATAAAAATATTTCGGATCCCATCAAAATGTGAGAAATTTTATTGAATTCTGTTTTGAACGGTTGGTTGAAATGGGTTGTACTTTTAACAAACTGTAAATGGGCTGTAGTAAATTCCATTAGAATTCAAAAATGGGCCGCACATTCTTACAAATCTCAAATTGGCTATAAATTCTCTCCCACACACTTGTGGCCTTACTAAGTTGACGCGTCCCCTAAAAAAAGAGTTGACGCGTATGCAAGGCTTTGTCAACTTATAGTCAACACACGGTTCTAACAGCAGTGGCCGTTGGATGTCCATCCAACAGATGCCGTGCTTCTTCTTAAATCTCTGATATTCTAGCTTCACCCGCACAAAAAATGATTCCTTCCCCTGACATCTAGGGCGCACCGTTTCGCAAGCTGACCAGTGGGCCTACTAACTTGACATACCAAGGGCTTTGTCAACTTAGTCAATATAAACGATTCTAGCTGCAGTGATCGTATGATGTCCATCCAACAGCCGCCGTGCTTCTTCAACCTCTGGTCTTCTTGCTCCAGCCTCCCAAAGCAGCGCCGGTCGTGCTGCCTGCTCCTGCCTCCTGTGGCTGGTTGTGCTGCCGCGGAGGCCTCACTGCCCACTACTACTCCCACCGCTGGCCAGGCCATCCCTCCACTCACCCACACCCCCTGCTATTCCGCGGTGATGGCAGCCTCACACCGCAACCGAACCAGTGAACCCTCGTGCTCCTCTCCGCGTGGGCATCCACTGCCGCGTCTTCCCCGGCTCCGCGTCGTCCCCTTCCTAGGCCTTGCCGTCATCCACCGCCATGGTGCTCTTGGCGCGGCGTGGTCAACGTGGTCAAGGAACGACTTCCATCGGACGTGGACTGTACGTGGAGAGGCTGACAGCTGGGTCCACGGCCGCAGCAAGGAAGTGCCTCCTTATTACGCGGAAAATAATGATTCCTCCACCTGACAGCTGGGACCCATCGGACGGGCCATTGTATTTTGCAAAAAAAAGTTTCCCCCCTGACTGCTGGGACCCACGAGCTACATCTTCACACGCAGGGAAGTGCGTCCGAAAAAAAACGATTCACCCCCCTGACTGCTGGGACCCACCAGCTACATCTTCGCACGCAAGGAAGTGCCTGACAGTCGGGACCCACCTGGTCGAAGCGTACGTAGCATTGTCATTCTGGTCGCGAACGTGTATGTACATACTGGACGATGTAGAGGCATGCACATGTCGTAGTAGAGGCGCGCACGTAGCATGTACACATACGTACAGCGGCCAGTGTGCAAGAAAGAAAATGCGGCCATGTATGTGTACATACGGGCGGGGTCTCGAATGCCTACTCGCGCATATGTACGGCCAGGGCTCGTGTACATGGCTGGGTCGAAACGGAGAAACAACGTCGTCGCCGTGCTCATGGGGAGCCAACCGGCTGGGTCAAAATGGAATGCGTTGTCGTGTTCATCGGGAGAGCTTGGACGGAACAGGCGATGGAAACGACGCCTGGCGAACCGCAGAACGGAGGAAACGGCCTTGTGTTCGACCGGCCACGTTCGAAAGAGGATCCTGTTCATCGGGAGGGGTCTGGCGTACTGCAAAACAGAGGAAACAGACCTCTTACGGTCGAAACGGGGGTCCTGTTGATCAGGAGGGGTGTGGCGTACCGTAAAACAGACGAAACGGACTTGTGTTGTATTGCTACGGTCGAAACAGGGGTCCTGTTCATCGGGAGGGGTGTGGCGTACCACAAAACGGGACTCCACGGCATACTGTTCATCTCCACCGTCGACCTCCTCCAGCCTCCACGGGATACTATTCATCCACCGTTGACCTCCTCCAGCCTCCACGGGCTCCTGTTCATCCAGCCTCCCCCGCGCGCTACTCCACCGGCTACTGTTCAACCACCCCTCCACGGGCTCCTGTTCAACCACCCCTCCACGGGCTACTGTTCATCCACCCCTCCACCGTCTACTGTTCATCCAGCCCTCCACGGGGTCGTCCTGTTCATCCATCCCTCCACGGGGTCTTGTTCATCCAGCCCGAACCGGCTCGATCAATCAGGGTCCTGTTCATCCAGAGGCAACGCCACGGGGTCCTGTTCATCCACCCCCACCGCTCACGGTTCACCCAACCCCCCCTGCAATGCTCACTATTCATCCAGAGGCAGCATCGATTGGCTTCAGTTAGCAGCAGTAGCGAAGGAATCACTCGATCGGGTTCAGTTAACAGCCATCGATCGATCGCTCGGGTTCAGTAACGGGTAGCCTGCAATGCAATCGATCGGGTTCAGTTAGAGCGCAATGCCTCGCTCGGGTTCAGTTAGAGCCAACGCCTCAAACACACGCACGTACGTGTACGAGAGAAACACGCATCGCTCGGCCCCCGACCACCCACCGTAATCGGGAACTCCCCGAAATTTTCCTTGCCCTCGCTTCTACCATGGTTTTTTCAGTCATGGACGGCCCAAAGAATGTCATGCAGCTGTGTCTCTGGCACGCCCAGGACGAAAAGCCCATTTTCTGTCATGATTTTTTTGTCATAGAAGTAGGAGCCCACCACATCGATGATGATACCGGGTTTTGTTATAATTATCATCATAGAAGTGCCATAAGTATGACAGATTTTTTTTTGTTTGGCCCAAAATGTCACGGATGTGTCTTTTTTTGTAGTGCTTGTTCAGGAGTTAACGTTGTTCCATAGTTCAGCTAAGATACTTGTTCTTTAGGTAACATTGTTCCATAGTTATCATCCATCAGCCAATGCTATCCCACAGGCTGGTGATTATAGTATTATACCACTTCTAGTTTTACCTATGTTGTTCTTTAATACTTTTGTGTGCCATCTAGTTAATCTCGAGTACAAATGATACATATTCTATTGCTTTCATCTGCGTTGCCCCTTTAGTTTTTGAGACCTGTTGCTGCTAGTTAACCCCAGTCCTACTATATATGTCGTCTCATACAGGCACTCATTACATAAATCTAACTACTAGTTGTCTTCCATGCATGTCAGATATAATTGCACACACTGATATATCTACAAGAACCTCATGGAGCAATGTAAAGGCCAATAAACTTGATGTCAATGATACCCAATATGATGGAACATGTAAAGGCAGTTCTTCAGAAGGTTTGCAGAAAGATGATGAATCCTCTTCACCCCACAAGGTTCTTGCTCTAACTTGGCCCGTGATATGGGTACAACATGCATATAATGTCCTGGAGTGTATCTACTCTGTTGCAATGCCATGTGCTTAGCATGCTGATCATGCATGTAAATATGTCATGCCTTCCTGTTTTTCAGTACCTATTCCATTCATGATAACATATTTTCAAATTCAAGTACTATCATTCTACTCTATCGCAATGCCATCTGCTTAATTTGGACATCATGTTTCTGAATATCTTATTCATTGTTATTCATCAGTATGTTCTTCATCTGTCTACCATACCATGTTTTTTTAGATTGAAGTGCTTTTCTAGTGCTTTGTTGCAATGCCATCTTAGTTTCCCAATCATACACGTGTATGTTGCCTTAGTTTTTTCTGTACGTATTCCGCTAGCATACAGTTTTACATTCAACTAGTGTTTTTTTACTGTGTTGTCCTGTCGTATGCCTAGCTCTTACACCATACTCCCTGAATTACATGTTGCCGAAATGGATAAAAAGGGATGTATCTAGAACTGAAATATGCCTAGACCCATCCATTTTTTTCCGGATGGAGGGAATACATGTCAATATGTCATGCCTTTCTATTCTTCAGTACCTATTCCATCTCTCTGCTGTAGCATGTTTTATAATTGAAGCACCATTCTTCTATACAAGACATGCAGGGGGAAGACGACTATGTTAGAATCTGAAGGGTTACAAACAAGGTCTTTGCAAAAGAGCCAAACGCCAGGAGATAATAAACCAACTCCTATATTTATAGATACTACTCCAGCACAAAGAAACCCAACTCCTACTGATAATAAGCAGATTCCAGTGGCCAAAGAACTAGTCCGCTCCAGTCCAGCAAAAATATGTCAACACCATCCAAAGAAGCGTGTGCGTATCCTTGCATCATGAAATTTTATAGCATGCTGATCATATTTTCTACATGTTTCTTACCCATCTCTCTTTTAGAAAATAAGCTTAACAAATAGAAGAATTTCTGCACTAGTATCGTCTGTGAGGAAAGATTCTTGCAGGAATTCTCTGTGCTCCGATGCAGATGTAAGTACGTGTTGTGTATCACTATATTTTTACATCAGCATGTATTTTGTTAATCGGCGTCAATCCAACCTTTATCTGATCTAAATTTAGTTGTAGCAAAATGTATGATTAAATGCCACAATGTTGATTTTTGTAAGGAAAACTGTCTGATAGTTTTGCATCCTGAGCTGCATGAGTGTACTATCTCATATCAGTGGGTTTGAATACTTTGGTTCTGCAGTGGGTTTTTAGTGTTTTTTTACTGTGTTTTCCTGTCGTATCCCTAGCTCTTACATCATACTCCCTCCGCCCGGATTACATGTCGTAGAAATGGATAAAATTGGATGTATCTAGAATTGAAATACGAGTAGACCCATCCATTATTTCCGGATGGAGGGAATACATGTCAATATGTCATGCCTTTCTATTCTTCAGTACCTATTCTATCTCTGCTGTAGAATGTTTTATAATTGAAGCAGCATTCTTCTATATATGGCATGCAAGGGGAAGGCGGCTATGTTAGAATCTGAAGGGTTACAAACCAGGTCTTTGCAAAAGATCCAAACACCAGGAGATAATAAACCAACTCCATTTTTCATAGAAACCGCTCCAGCACAGAGAAACCCAACTCCCACAGATAATAAGAAGATTCCAGTGGCCAAAGAACTGGTCCGCTCCAGTCCAGCAAAAGAATGTCAACTCCATTCTAAGAAGCGTGTGCGTATCCTCGCATCATGAAATTTGATAGCATTCTGATCATATTTTCTACATGTTTCTTACCAATCTCCCTTTTAGAAAATAAGGTTAAATGATAGAAGACTTCCTTCATTGGGATTTTATTCGAGGAAAATATCTTGCAGGAATTCTCTGTGCTCCAATGCTGATGTATGTACCTGTTGTATATCGCTATATTTTTACATTAGCATGTATTTTGTTAATCGGCGTGAATCCAACCTTTAACTGATCTAAAATTAGTTGTAGCAAAATTTTAAAGGCACCAATGTTGATTTTTGTAAATAAAACTGCCTGGTAGTTTTGCATACTGAGCTGCATGAGTGTACTATCTCATATCATGCACATTACTGAATTGTAGTGCTGCTCTGGTTGCCCATTCATTCATTGTGTCAATGTTGTTTTCGTATTACCTTACCTGGCTGATGATAGCTATGCCATATTGTGTTAATTTGGTGTAGGCTAGTTGCCCAAACGTCTGTTGTGTCAATGTTGCTTTCCTATTATCTGACTTGGCCAATGATAGCAATGCTAGTCTGTTAATTTGGTGCAGGCTGCTGAAGATAAGAAGACAAGCTCTGAAAACAGCAAGGCAACCCCATAGTTTCTTTCCAATAAATCTAGGCCAGGTAATATGGCAATAAATCATGATTAATCTGTTTGGTTCCCCTCATAATTTATGTTATGATGTAGTGGTCGAGATACTCTCCACTACCAATAATAGAAGCCTGCCAAAATCGCCATCTAAATCTGTTCAATATCCTCTGTCTCAAATGCAACGGAAAAAATGCATGTTTGTGAACCAATTAATGGCTGAAGCAATGATGGAAATGATGGAGGAATTAGAGGTGCAGATTCATGCGCAACAACAACTGATCAATGTTTTAGAGACAGTGTAGCAAAGCGGCAAGAACTTGCCCACATGCTTATGGGCGTCATCCGTGCTGAGGTTGCAGATCGTGACATTGTAGATCGTTAGGTTCTGTTCATTTATTTGCACTGGCATCAATCTTTGATTGCCCAGTGGATGTAATTTCCTATAATATATGCTGGATGTGCAACGTTTTTCCCTGTATGTCGTACCTTTGCTTGATCGTTTTTGGTCCTGTGCATAATTGCTCGTCATAATGGGCTCAAATTATCTAATTTGGCCTAAAGACATGTACAAACTTTAGTGGGCCCATTAAGTTAATGGCTTGTTACCAGGCCGAAAGTTAATGGTCGGCCCTCTTACCTCCTGGGTCGTTAACATGCCGACATCGAAGCGAGCAACAGGCGGGCCCATTTGATTTCACGGGCCGTTACTAAGTTCGTGCTACATATGGCCCAACTATACTATGGGCCTTTAGCAGGCCGAAAGAGACAGTGGGCTTGTACTGGACCATGAAGAGCATGGGACGCTAAGAGGCCGAAAGTCAGGTCATATTGCAAATGGCCCAATTGTGTTGTGGGCCTTTAGCAGGCCGAAAGAGAAACCAGGCTGGTATTGGACCATGAAGGGCATGGGCCATTAAAAGGCCAAAACTCAGGTCCGACTACAAATGGCCCAACTCATTTATGGTCCGCTAACAGGCTGAAAGTCACACATGGCCGGGAATTGGCCCAACACTTAAATGGGTCGCTAAAAGGCCAAAACTCAGGTCCGACTACAAATGGCCCAAATGATTTATGGGTCGTCCATAGGATGAAATATACACTGGGCTAAAAATTGGCCCAACACTTAAATGGGTCGCTAAAAGGCCAAAACTCAGGTCCGACTACAAATGGCCCAACTAATTTATGGGCCGTCAACAGGCTGAAAGACACATCGGGCCGGAAATTAGCCCAACATTTAAATGGGTCGCTAAAAGGGCGAAAGATGTACATCCTGAAAATTGGCCCATCCATTTAATGGTCTGTTAACAGGCCGAAATCTCATCGGGCCGATATTGAGCCCAAATATATAGCAGGCTGTTAACGGGCTCGAACTAACGATGGGCTTCAATGGTGTCAAATCTTTAACGGGCCATTGACGGGCCGAATTGGCACATCTCGTATGGGCCGTGGGCTTAAATAGACCTGACACAAGTAGGCCTTATATGGGCCGGCCTACTAATTTTTACTGGGCCAACCTTTTTCACCGGAATGGGCCACTGTTGGGCCAAGCCACGTGTTGACCTATCATAGGCGCCTCCTGTCCAATGAGTGGATGACATCTGTCCCAACGGTGAGGCAACAAGTGTTTCCTCTGGCCAATGATGATTTTACACATGGAAAATCCCCATTGGTCCGGGCTGTTAACAGGTTATCAGATCCAGAACCGGACCTAATAGCTTAACGGCGTTCCATTACGGTGGATGCCATGTGTCGGTCACCCTTGACGAAAGCACTTGTGTGGCGCGCGATTTATCGTCATGGAAGCGGACACTCCCGTGATGATAATTTTGGTAATGTCATGGAACACTTGTACAGCAGCACAGGTATGACTATCTTGATTTAGTCATAAAATCGTCATGGATGTACATGCATGACAAAAAATGCGACCTATGGCTACAAACACGTATCATCACGGAAGTGTATTTTTTTGTAGTGTAAGCAAAAGACCACCTACAGCCCGCAAGTTTGGCTCATGTACATTGGATTTCCTGATGATTATCAAACTGAGTTCTATCTCCAGAGATCTGTTGATGACTATGGTAGGCTTGTTTCTTGGAACAATCCCAATCTTGACCGTAGAGTTATGCTGATTAAAGTCCAGGTTATTCATATGCGCTTGATCCCTAAAAATATTGTGGTGCGTTAGCTAGGTGGTGACCGCGATTGCTGGACTGTCACTCTGTATATCCTCAGAGGGGAAGATTGGAATGCACATGATCCTGAGGTGCCACCTGCGGATGAAGATCCACCTCCTGCAAGTGGAGTTCCTCACCCAATGTTTGGTGAAGGTTTGACTGCTGAACAGCTATACCAGCAACAGCTCCAAAACTGGCTCATTCAGATTGGTGTTGGTGATGCTAATGCTCCCCGGAATGCTGAGCAACAAGATGAAGATCATCATGCACAATGGGATGCTTGGCCAGAACCCCCTGTTCCTCAGATGCCTGCCACTCTAGTTAATTTCCAGGCTTGGTTGGCGGCTTCGGGCTTACGGGTGCAGGATGGTATTCTTCCTGAAGATAACAGTACTGATAGTCTGAATTCTACCTGGGTTGAATCCAACTCTTCTGCCAGCACTTTAGGTTCGTCGCTCTGTGTTCATTCTGAGCATAGCACTGTCTTGCTTGTGCCACCTCCTCGATACTCCAACATTTCAGTTGATGTTGTTGTTTCTGCCTCCACAATGCAAGTCAGTATCTCTGTGGAAGGTACTGATTTGGATACTGTGCTTATTAATGGAGCCGTCCCTTGAAATGTCTTCACTGCTCACCTCTTAAGGGCCATTTTGAATGTTATTGCTTCTTTTGGCCCATGGAGTGAAGGCTATGGTTTGCCTCCGGTTTCTGCTC
Source organism: Triticum aestivum (assembly GCF_018294505.1). NCBI lineage: Eukaryota > Viridiplantae > Streptophyta > Magnoliopsida > Poales > Poaceae > Triticum > Triticum aestivum. Next base: position 214,725,066 of record NC_057801.1, read on the forward strand.
AGGTTTCTGCTTGACTAATATGCCTGGAAATTAATAATGCATCTAATGCAGTGTTAATACAGTTCTCTTCTCGCATATTTGCCCGTGCTCCAGTGGACCCTGGTCTTGCTATCTTGGATAATGAGTCTGCTACTCCTGCTGCCCTGGAGATTGTTGAGTCTGGCTTTTCTACTGCTAATAGTCTCACCATCACAGAGCTTGTTGATGATCTTGAAGAAGGTGAGATGTTGCCTGAGAACCAGATTTTGTTGGAGGGCCCTATTTCTGACCCCACGCAGGAGCTTTCTATTATTTCAAGGTTGGAAGATTCTGTTGCTCAATCCCAGGAGATCTCTGTTTTGCACCCTGCTCAAACCTTGCTGGACGATCATGTTTCTCTGCTGCCACCCAATGACTCAGTTGCACGAGAGGGCTTTTCTTCGGCGCCACCCACCAATTCAAACTTTGGGCCCAGCTTTTCTTATGGTCATGTGAATGAGCCGGCCTCTGATCTAGACCTGGCCCATGTTCTTTATGCTCTATCTGGGCCTTCTAATGCTCGTGGGCATCGTTCCAAGGCCCACGCCCCTTTGCTGACTATCGAAGTTCGTCGCAGTACTAGATCTACGAGGTATGATGGGTTCAGAGTCCCCTCCGTCGTCGAGACACGCACCACTGTCTCCAAGGTCAAGCCAAGGTCGATCCCATCCGCGGCTCAGAGCTTCTCTTCTAATGGACTTGAGATTCCACCTCCTACTCCAATCCCAACCCTGCAGTCCATTAGAGTGCAGCGCTACGCAATCCCTCCCCATGAGTTGTTTGATGCTGTGTTGCTTTCTGAAGATGTTGATGCTGCTCAACCTACAGATGCGTCCGAGCCGGTGGCTCCCGCTAGAGATAAGCCTACTTCCTTGGATTGATCCCCTCTTGCTCCATGCCTGTTTTGCGCAATTGGAATGTATTGTGCTGGAATGTCCATGGGCTTAATTATAATAAAAAAACTTTTAGCTCTGTCAAATGCGATCGCTACTAGTGGATGTTCGATCTTTTGTCTTCAGGAAACAAAAAAAGTTTATCGATCTTGCTTTCATTAAGACTTGCTGCCCTAAACGCTTTGATAAGTTTGCTTTTGTCCCCCCTCGGGGGGCCTCTAGTGGCATTCTCACTACTTGGAATAGTTCCATATTTTCTGGAGATATTATTCTTTCTGAAGATTTTGTGTTAGTCGTACGTTTCACCAGCACCCTCTCAGCCCAGTCTTGGACTGTGTATAACATATATGGCCCCTGTATTGGTCCTGAACGTGACGAATACACATCTTGGCTATATGATCTTGACCTCCAAACAACTGATGATTGCCTCCTCCTCGGGGATTTTAATTATATTAGGGGTCCGTAAAATCATAATAAGCCTGGGGGGATCCTAATGATATGGCCACCTTCAATGATATCATCAGAAAAACAATCTTGTTGAAGAGAACCTATACTTGGAGTAACATGCAGCAAGACCCCCTCCTCGAGCAGCTAGACTGGTTCTTCACCTCTCTCAACTAGACTCGCATGTATCCTGATACCCTGGTTAAACCCCTTTGCAAGCCAGTCTCCAACCATATCCCGTGTGTGGTTAGAATTGAAACAAAAATACCTCAGGCCAAACTTTTTCACTTCGAATCCTACTGGCTTCTCCACCTAGGCTTCATGGAACTGGTTGGATCAATTTGGAACAAACCCGTTCGTGCTACCAACACTGCCACCATCCTCTGCAAAAAATTCAAGGCCCTATGTCAGGCCCTTAAGGTTTGGAGCAAAACCATCTCGCGACTTACCATCGCCATTGAAAACTCCAACCAAGCCTTAGCACATATTGATGAACTTGAAAACCTCAGGCCTTTGACAATCCCTAAGTGCAACTTCAGAATAATCTTAAAGAAACACCTCTTGCGACTCCTGGAATATCAAAAGCAATATTGAAAAAAAGTGCACTATACGCTGGGTCAAGTTTTGAGACGAGAACACCAAATTTTTTCAGGTCGTGGCTACGGGGATATATCACAAAAACAATATCACCAACCTACAGACCACTGAAAGACTTTTTTTTTTGATGATCACACGGGCAAAGAGGCCCTCCTTTTCCAGGCATATACTGAATGACTAGGTGCTTCCACTCCCACCAACATGAGATTTGACCTAACTAGCTTGATCCGCCCTACCGAGAACCTCGATCATCTCACCTCTCCGTTTACCACTGAGGAAATTGACAAGGTTATTTTTGAGATGCCTTTTGACCGAGCTCCTGGTCCTGATGGGTTTAACACGCTCTTCCTCAAAGCTTGTTGGCCCATCATAAAAAAGGACTTCTATTCTCTTTGTGAGCAATTCCATGAGGGCACACTTAATTTACAAAGCATCAATGATGGCCTCATCACCCTCATTCCAAAAAACAGATCTCCTGCAACTGTTAATGACTACCGACCAATCACGTTGCTCAACTGCTGTCTCAAACTCATCACCAAGCTCCTTGCCAATAGGTTGCAACGTGTCATCCTCAAGATCGTTCATCAAAACTAGTATGGATTCATTAAAGGAAGATCACTCCAAGATTGTCTGCCTTGGTCGTTCCAATACATTCACCAATGTCAGGCCTCTAAAAGACAAATTGTCCTCCTCAAGTTAGACTTTGCAAAAGCATTCGATACTATTGAACATGAGCCAATGATTAACATTATGAAGCACATGGGTTTTAATGACAAATGGCTCTCTTGGATCAGAGGTATTTTCTCCTCTGGGCGATCTTCAATCCTATTGAATGGGGTGCCTGGCCGACAATTTCACTGTTGTCGGGGTGTCCAACAAGGGCATCCCCTCTCCCCGTTGATATTCGTGCTCACGGCCGACCTGCTGCAGTCTGCCATTAATAAGGCCTATCAAAGTGGTTTGATCCAGTTTCCTTTCCCCGGCTCTTGTGACATGGACTATCCTATCATCCAATACGTGGATGACACACTACTCCTCATGTCTGCATGTACGTGCCAAGATGCAGTCATCAAAGGAATTCTCATGGACTATGCTGACTCCATTGGCCTTAAGACAAACTTCCAAAAGTCAACGCTTATTCCCATCAACTTGGATGAAGACCTTACGGCTATTATGGGTGACATCTTCGAGTGCTCGGTGGGTACGCTTCCCTTCACCTACCTCGGGCTCCCTCTCGGCACCTCCCGCCCTACAATTCAAGATCTCATGCCCCTGGTTAGCTCCGTGGAATGCAATCTATCCTCCACACTCTCCCTGATGTCCTATGCAGGGAAGTTGACCTTGCTGAACTCAACAATTACCTCCTTACTAATCTACACAATGTGCACTCTGAAATTTCCGCCCAAACTCATTGAGATGCTGGACAAAATCAGATGGCATTTCCTTTGGATTAAGAAAACGGATCAAGGTGAAAAATGTTATTCGATGGCTGCCTGGGACATGGTTTGTAGGCCCAAAAGCAAAGGAGGGCTTGGGGTTTTAAACTTGCGTATACAAAACGAAGGCCTGCTCTTGAAATTTCTACATAAAATTTACAACAAGCTGGATGTGCCTTGGGTAACCCTCACTTGGGATACATATTACAATGACAGAATCCCACATGCTACTGATCCGATCGGCTCTTTCTGGTGGAGAGACATTCTCAAACACACGCCCACATTTAGAGGCGTCTCAAGGGTCAACATAGTCTGCGGCACCACCACACTATTCTGGAAAGATCTGTGGTCGCATGAAACCCTCATGGACTCCCACCCTCATGCATTTTCGTTCACCACCCTTGAAGATATTTCTGTCAAGGATTTCTTGCGCATCACGTCGATCGGGCAAGCTTTTTACCTCCCCTTGACACCTCAGGCGCATGCAGAGATTCGTGACCTCTAGGTTGTCACCACACAATTTCAGCCCACGACGGCAACTTTGGATGTGTGTCACTTTGTTTGGGGAAAATCTTCTTTCAATTCCATGGACTACTATAAGTTCTTCTTTCAAGACGTCCAATTGCATCCTGTCTTCACATGGTTGTGGAAATCCAAATGTACTATGAAAATTAAAGTCTTTGGATGGCTCCTTTTTAATGACAAACTCAACACCTCCAATATGTTAAAACGGAGCCACTACAACATCGAAGATGATCATGATTGCCTCCTATGTGGACTCAACATTGAAGAAATGCTTGGTCACATGATTTTCATGTGCACATTCAGCGCACAATGTTGGGCGCGCCTTGATCTTGACTAGGAGCAATTCTCTAATCGCTTTCATGCTATCCACGAGAAAAAGGACAACTAAGCCACGTTCATGCTGATGGAAAAATTCCTTGTTGCTGCTTGGAGCCTTTGGAAGGAAAGAAATAACAAGCACTTTAGAGTTGTGGACCGATCTATCGAGTCATGGCTTGGTAGATTTATGAAGGACTTTGAGCTCCTTCAACACAGAGTTAAAGAGGCAAATAAGCCTCTTGTGCTGGACTTTGTAAATTCCCTTACCTAGCTTTCCTCTTTTAGCTTAGCCTCTCCCCCTGCCCCAAAGGGGCAGCCCCCCTCCATCTAAAATGTAACCTGTACAACTTAGTCTGTTCTTTTAATATATTTACATAGTAGGAGCCTTTCCTACTGTTCATAGTCAAAAAAATGTAAGGCAAACACATGATACTAGGATGGAATATGTAGGAAAAACAGGACGACATGGCATATTCACAACTATTTGTGTAAACTAAGCAGAAGCCATTTCAACAAATAAGAAGCAATGCAAGCTAGACACCACATGAAAGATGCAACCAATGTGACTCTGCCAAGTTAAAAGCGTCCCATCATAAATGACATTTCAACAAATTAGAAGCAGTGCATGCTATAAATCATATGAAAGATGCAACTAATTAATATCACACTGCATATACTAAAGGTGTCTCGTCATACTGATTAATGTGGGATACAAAAAAATAATAGTTTTATGTAAGGACATGCTTAATAGACAGATGCACTATGTACTAAGAACAGGAAGGCATGTCACATTAACAGGTATAATGTATAAACTAAGCAGAATAGCACATGCAATTTAACCAGATTGGAAGAATTACAATCTAGACACCATATGCAACATGCAACCACATATCACACTGCCAAGTTAGAGCAAGCACCTGCGATGCTGGTGTAGGGGAACTGCGGTCATCAACTATAGAGCTACGTTAACTATCTTCATCTAGCCTTGCTGTTTCTTGAGAATCGTGTGGGGAGGCTGACGCTGCTTTCTTTAAAAGAGCGTATTTTGTCATAGTAACCCGCTGGGGTGACTGTCTCATCATAAGTGATTGATGAGGGATACACAAGAACATTAATTTGATGTAAGAACATGGTTAGACATATGTACTAGTATGTACCAAAAACGGGAAGGCATGTCATATTCAAAGGTATAATGTGTAAGCTAAGCAGATGCAACTTAACCAAATTGGAAGCAATACAAGCTAGACATCCGGCTAGAGTGGTGAGCATGATCATCGAGGACCTGAGAGCCAGGTGTTAGGTGGGCTGCTTCGCCACCATCGTGGCTTTTTAGTTGGCTTCCAGGTGATGCCTGTCTGTGTTGGGCTTGTCACTGGCTCGACCAGTGCCCTGACTAGCTATTTGTCTTCTGGTGCTCCTGGGATGGTGGTTCATGTAAAAAATTATCTTTCCTTATCTTAGCAAAGACTGACTTCGGCCTTTCGAATAGAAGCTAGACACCATATGCAACATGCAACCACATATGACATCGTGAAGTTAAAGCAAGCACCTAGGATGGTGGTTCATGGCAAGCGAGATCATCAACTCCAGAGCTACGTTTACCATCTCCATCTTTTGAACATCCAACCTTTAAAGCACGGATACATTTCTTGCCTGCCCGCGAAGCAAGCAGGAGCGACTTCTCTCTTTTCTTTTGTGCTTTTGTCAAGGCAGAGTCTAAAATACCCTTGCATAAAAACATAATAGTGAGAGTATGGGTGAAGTGTGTGTAGAACTAGTGCACTGTAAAAGTAGCAGATAGCAGGTGGCTGGAAAATAAATGACAGGAGACATATGATAGCTCTACAACATTGCATGGCAAACAAAATTAGATTCTACTCCATATTATTTTGTAATATATGAGCATTGGGATGGCTGGGAAATGCAGGTACTCCTCCAGCACACCACCACATGTGGTCCTATCAAAATAACAGTCGACTAAAAATAAATAGGCCAGTTGATTATTTTATGAATCGCCCGATTTATAAGGAACGGGCAGATGGCCTTCTTCTACCCCCGCCAGCCACTATTGGCGATCTTTCTCGAACCGCCAGTGACCACAGGCCAAGAACCCTGCCTCCGCCGCCCCGCCCTCCCCTCGACCTCACACCACCACCATGCTTGGTAGCGCCCCCGACCATCCCTTTAATCCCGGCCGACCTCCAGATCAGGCGCCAACAGCTCCTAGGACCCACTCACCCCTAAAATAAACACCGAGGTGCTGCTTCCCCGGTGTAATAGGCAGACTAACGCCTGTTATGCCGGGGAATGCTTCCTTTAATTGGGAATCAACTGACCAGGAATTGAAATCCAGGGGGTGACGAACCTCTAGCTAAGGTGAAATAGTATATGAGGAGAAACCTTGTGCATCGCGAGTTACTAGGAACATCTAGTATCAGGAAGAAGCGGTCAACTAGTGTCTTCTATGGGATGAATACCATGCAAGCAGACCCGTAAGATTTGCACAAATAAGGGAAGAGGAGTACCATTTCCGGTTGCCAGTGCTGTGTCCTCTGGATATCGCGGCGATTTTCTTGTTTTTGCCGAGGGAACCGATGTTTTGGAGGAGGGTGGAGCCTTGGACGAACCCATGGCCAAATTGTTAACTGTGTTGTGGTGGTCGTCTTTTGGCGGAGGGGAAGCAGATCTAAGGCCGCGAAGGACGGAGTAGCGGGAACAACTTTGGTGCGGTGGACGGTGGCGAAGTTGGAGTGACAGCGGTGAGGCGCAGGATGGCTTGGTTAAACTGGCTCGGGTACGGACAGCTCGGCCTCCGCTTCAACTACTAGCCGTGGAGGGCGTTGCGGTGGACGACGTCGTCGAGGTATTGGCTCCGGTGTGATGGAGAAGGTCGTGTTGGGTAACGTAGCGGAAATTCAAAATTTTCCTACGTGTCACCAAGATCTATCTATGGAGAAACCAGCAACGAGGGGAAGGAGAGTGCATCTACATACCCTTGTAGATCGCTAAGCGGAAGCGTTCAAGAGAACGGGGTTGAAGGAGTCGTACTTGTCGTGATCCAAATCACCGGAGATCCTAGTGCCGAACGGACGGCACCTCCGCGTTCAACACGCGTACAGCCCGGTGACGTCTCCCATGCCTTGATCCAGCAAGGTGAGAGGGAGAGGTTGAGGAAGACTCCATCCAGCAGCAGCACAACGGCGTGGTGGTGGTGGAGGAGCGTGGCAATCCTGCAGGGCTTCGCCAAGCACCGCGGGAGAGGAGAAGGGAGAGAAGTAGGGCTGCGCCAAGAGGGAGAGATTCTCATGTGTTGGGCAGCCCCCACACCTCAAGTATTTATAGGGGGAGGGGAGGGGGCTGCGCCCCCTCTAGGGTTCCCTCCCCAGGGGTGGCGGCAGCCCCCAGATCCCATCTGGGTGGCGGCCAGAAGGAGAGAGGGGCGGAGGCGCACCTAGGGTGGGCCTTAGGGCCCATCTGCCCTAGGGTTTGCCCCCTTCCCCACTTCCCTGCGCCTTGGGCCCTGTGGGGGGGGGGGGTGCACCAGCCCACCTGGGGCTGGCCCCCTCCCACACTTGGCCCATGCAGCCCTCCGGGGTTGGTGGCCCCACTTGGTGGACCCTCGGGACCCTCCCGGTGGTCCCGGTACGTTACCGGGAAAACCCGAAACTTTTCCAGTGACCAAAACAGGACTTACCATATATAAATCTTTACCTCCGGACCATTTCGGAACTCCTCGTGATGTCCAGGATCTCATCCGGGAATCTGAACAACATTCGGTAACCACATACAAACTTCCTTTATAACCCTAGCGTCATCGAACCTTAAGTGTGTAGACCCTACGGGTTCGGGAGACATGCAGACATGACCGAGACGTTCTCCGGTCAATAACCAACAGCGGGATCTGGATACCCATGTTGGCTCCCACATGTTCGACGATGATCTCATCGAATGAACCATGATGTCAATGACTCAATCGATCCCGTATACAATTCCCTTTGTCTAGCAGTATTGTACTTGCCCGAGATTCGATCGTCGGTATACCGATACCTTGTTCAATCTCGTTACCGGCAAGTCTCTTTTACTCGTTCCGTAACACATCATCCCGTGATCAACCCCTTGATCACATTGTGCACCTGATGATATCCTACCGAGTGGGCCCAGAGATACCTCTCCGTTTACACGGAGTGACAAATCCCAGTCTCGATTCGTGCCAACCCAATAGACACTTTCGAAGATACCTGTAGTGCACCTTTATAGCCACCCAGTTACGTTGTGACGTTTGGTACACCCAAAGCATTCCTACGGTATCCGGGAGTTGCACAATCTCATGGTCTAAGGAAATGATACTTGACATTAGAAAAGCTTTAGCATACGAACTATGATCTTTGTGCTAGGCTTAGGATTGGGTCTCGTCCATCACATCATCCTCCTAATGATGTGATCCTGTTATCAATGACATCCAATGTCCATGGTCAGGAAACCGTAACCATCTATTGTTCAACGAGCTAGTCAACTAGAGGCTTACTAGGGACATGGTGTTGTCTATGTATCCACACATGTATCTGAGTTTCCTATCAATACAATTATAGCATGGATAATAAACGATTATCATGAACAAGGAAATATAATAATAACTAATTTATTATTGCCTCTAGGGCATATTTCCAACAGTCTCCCACTGGCACTAGAGTCAATAATCTAGTTCACATCGCCATGTGATTAACACTCACAGGTCACATCGCCATGTGACCAACATCCAAAGAGTTTACTAGTGTCATTAAACTAGTTCACATCATCATGTGATTAAGACTCAATGAGTTCTGGGGTTTGATCATGTTTTGCTTGTGAGAGAGGTTTTAGTCAACGGGTCTGTAACATTCAGATTCGTATGTACTTTGCAATTCTCTATGTCATATTGTAAATGTTGCTTCCACGCTCCACTTGAAGCTATTCCAAATGGTTGCTCCACTATACGTATCCGTTTTGCTACTCAGAGTCACTCGGATAGGTGTTTAAAGCTTGCATCGACGTAACCTTTTACGCCGAACTCTTTATCACCTCCATAATCGAGAAACATATCCTTATTTACTCCAAGGACAATTTTGACCGATGTCCAATGATCCATTCCTGGATCATTCTTGTACCCCTTGACTGACTCATGGCAAGGCACACTTCCGGTGCGGTACACAACATAGCATACTATAGAGCCTACGTCTAAAGCATAGGGGACGACCTTCGTCCTTTCTCTCTTTTCTGCCGTGGTTGAGCTTTAAGTCTTAACTTCATACCTTACATCTCAGGCAAGAACTCCTTCTTTGACTGATCCATCTTGAACACCTTCAAGATCATGTCAAGGTATATGCTCGTTTGAAAGTACCATTAAGCGTTTTGATCTATCCTCATAGATCTTGATGCTCAATGTTCAAGTAGCTTAATCCAGGTTTTCACTTGAAAAACACTTTTCAAATAACCCTATATGCATTCCAGAAATTCTACATCATTTCTGATCAACAATATGTCAACAACATATACTCATCAGAAATTCTATAGTGCTCCCACTCACTTCTTTGGAAATACAAGTTTCTCAAAAACTTTGTATAAACCCAAAATCTTTGATTATCTTATCAAAGCATTCATTCCAACTCCGAGATGCGTACTCCAATCCATGGAAGGATCGCTGGAGCTAGCATACCTTTTAGCATCCTTAGGATCGACAAAACCTTTCTGATTGTATCACATACAACCTTTCCTTACGAAAACTGGTAAGGAAACTCGTTTTGACATCCATCTGCCAGATTTCATAAATGCAGCTAATGCTAACATGATTCTGACGGACTTAAGCATCACTACGGATGAGAAAATCTCATCGTAGTCAACTCCTTGAACTTGTGAAAAACTCTTCGCCACAAGTCGAGCTTCATAGATGGTGACATTACCGTCCACGTCCATCTTCTTCTTAAAGGTCCATTTATCTCAATGGCTTGCCGATCATCGGGCAAGTCCACCAAAGTCCATGCTTTGTTCTGATACATGGATCCTATCTCGGATTTCATGGTTTCTAACCATTTATCGGAATTTGGGCCCACCATCGCTTCTCCATAGCTCGTAGGTTCATTGTTGTCTAGCAACATGACCTTCAAGACAGGATTACTGTACCACTCTGAAGTAGTACGCATCCTTGTCACCCTACGAGGTACGGTAGTGACTTGATCCGAAACTTCATGATCACTATCATAAGCTTCTACTTCAATTAGTGTAGGTGCCACAGGAACAACTTCCTGTGCCCTGCTACACACTGGTTGAAGTAATGGTTCATTAACCTCATCAAGTCTCCACCATCCTCCCACTCAATTTTTCGAGACAAACTTCTCCTCGAGAAAGGACCCGATTCAAGAAACAATCCCTATTGCTTTCGGATCTGAATTAGGAGGCATACCCAACTGTTTTGGGTGTCCTATGAAGATGCATTTTATCCTCTTTGGGTTCGAGCTTATCAACCTGAAACCTATTCACATAAGCGTTGCAGCCCCAAACTTTTAAGAAACAACAACTCAGGTTTCTCCAAACCATAGTTCAAACAGGGTCGTCTCAACGGAATTACGTGGTGCCCTTTTAAAGTGAGTGCGGTTGTCTCTAATGCCTAACCCATGAACGATAGTGGTAATTCGATAAGAGACATCATGATATGCACCATATCCAATAGGATGCAACTATGATGTTCGGACACACCATTACACTATGGTGTTCCAGGCGGTATTAATTGTGAAATAATTTCCACAATGTCTTTGTTGCGTGCCAAAGCTCGTAACTCAGATACTCATCTCTATGATCATAACATAGACATTTTATCCTCTTGTCACAATGATTTTCAACTTCACTATGAAATTACTTGAACCATTCAATAATTCAGACTTGTGTTTCATCAAGTAAATATACTCAACATCTACTCGAAACATCTGTGAAGTGAGAACATAACAATATTCACTGCATGCCTCAGCACTCATTGGACTGCACACATCAAAATGTGTTACTTCCAAGAAGTTGCTATCTTGTTCCATCTTACTAAAAAACGAGGCTTTTCAGTCATCTTGCCCATGTGGTATGATTTGCATATCTCAAGTGATTCAAAATCAAGTGAGTCCAAACGATCCATCTGCATGGAGTTTCTTCATGCGTATACCCCAATAGACATGGTTCGCATGTCTCAAACTTTTCAAAAATGAGTGAGTCCAAAGATCCATCAACATGGAGCTTCTTCATGCGGTTTATACCAATATGACTTACATGGCAGTGCCACAAGTAAGTGGTACTATCATTACTATCTTATATCTTTTGGCATGAAAAATGTGTATCACTACTATCGAGATTCAATAAACCATTTAGGTGATAGAGTAACCATTATTCTCCTTAAATGAATAACCGTATTGCAATAGACATAATCCAATCATGTCTATGCTCAACGCAAACACCAAATGACAATTATTCAGGTTTAATACTAATCTTGATGGTAGAGGGAGCGTGCGATGTTTGATCACATCAAACTTGGAAACACTTCCAACACATATCGTCAGCTCACCTTCAGCTAGTCTCCGTTTTTTCCGTAGCTTTTATTTCGACTTACTAACACTTAGCAACCGAACCGGTATCTAATACCCTGGTGCTACTAGGAGTACTAGTAAAGTACACATTAACATAATGTATATCAAATATACTTCTATCGACCTTGCCAGCCTTCTCATCTACCAAGTATCTAGGGTAATTCTGCTCCAGTGGTTGTTCCCCTTATTACAGAAGCACTCAGTCTCGGGTTAAGGTTGAACCTTGGGTTTCTTCACTGGAGCAGCAGCTGATTTGCCATTTCATGAAGTATCCCTTCTTGCCCTTGCCCTTCTTGAAACTAGTGGTTTCACCAACCATCAACAATTGATGCTCCTTCTTGATTTCTACTTTCGCGGTGTCAGACATCGCGAATATATCAAGGATCATCATATCTATCCCTGATAGGTTATAGTTCATCACGAAGCTCTAGCAGCTTGGTGGCAATGACTTTGGAGAAACATCACTATCTCATCTGGAAGATCAACTCCCACTCGATTCAAGTGATTGTTGCACTCAGACAATCTGAGCACAAGCTCAACGATTGAGCTTTTTTCTCCCTTAGTTTGCAGGCTAAGAAAATCGTCGGAGGTCTTATACCTCTTGACGTGGGCACGAGCCTGAAATCCCAATTTCAGCCCTTGAAACATCTCATATGTTCCGTGACGTTTCGAAAATGTCTTTGGTGCCTCAACTCTAAACCGTTTAACTGAACTATCACGTAGTTATCAAAATGTGTATGTCCGATGTTCGCAACATCCACAGACGACGTTTGGGGTTCAGCACACTGAGCGGTGCATTAAGGACATAAGCTTTCTATTGTTCGCATAATCACTACTGTCAACTTTCAACTATATTTTCTCTAGGAACATATCTAAAACAGTAGAACTAAAGCGCGAGCTATGACATAGTTTGCAAATATTTTTTGACTATGTTCAGGATAATTAAGTTCATCTAATGAACTCCCACTCAGATAGACATCCCTCTAGTCATCTAAGTGATTACATGATCCGAGTCAACTAGGCCGTGTCCGATCATCACGTGAGACGGACTAGTCATCATCGGTGAACATCTTCATGTTGATCGTATCTACTATACGACTCATGCTCTACCTTTCGGTCTCTTGTGTTCCGAGGCCATGTCTGTACATGCTAGGCTCGTCAAGTTAACTTAAGTGTTCTGCATGTGTAAATCTGGCTTACACCCGATGTATGTGAACGTAAGAATCTATCACACCCGATCATCATGTGGTGCTTCGAAACGACGAACTTTCGCAACGGTGCACAGTTAGGGGGAACACCTTCTTGAAATTTTAATGAGGGATCATCTTATTTACTACCGTCGTTCTAAGCAAATAAGATGCATAAACATGATAAACATCACATGCAATCAAATAGTGACATGATATGGCCAATATCATTTTGCTCCTTTTGATCTCCATCTTCGGGGCTCCATGATCATCGTCGTCACCGGCATGACACCATTGTCAGGACCCCGACTCAATGCCACATCGATCTAGCATGTAACACCTCATATCACTTTGTGGCCTCACGCACGGTTCCCCACGGGTGTCGCCTTACCTTTGCCCGGGACCGTCTGCGCCTTTTGGCACACGTATATGATGGTGTCGCTAGCATACATATGATAAAGAGCCCGGGCTGACATGGCTAGTCGTAAACCCAAGGTGGCACTAACTTACAGAGACAGGCATCCATGACCCAGCATCGAACGTGTCGGTCATCAGCGAGTGAATCCAGGTTGTAGCACTGGGCTAACAGGACTCCGGTGAACCGGGCTGTAGCGGGCTAGCAGGACTCCGGTATTCATCGCGTGACATTTCCCCGAAGGGACAGACACAGGATCGAAGAAGGACACATGCCGGCCAGCCTAAGTGTTCCGGAGCAGTAGCAAGCTACCAGGGCTCATTGGAAGCACTAGGAGACATTTCCCGGTAAGAGAGTCTACTAAGGATAAACAACTAGATAGTCAGATCCCACACATAGCAATACACATTACACGTACGCATAACATGCAAGTATGTGTTGTACAACATGGCATCACAGCATAACTCAACAACTCATATAGATAAGGGCTCAGAAGAGCCATCATAGCATTTATTACAAACAGGGGTCACATGACCCAACATTCAGAGCAATCAAGCAACAAACGGAAGCATTACATGTCTGAGTATAGACATCAAAAAAATGAAAAGGCTGAAAGCCTGACTATCTACAACGTCCGATCAAGATCGTAGCTGAGGTACAAGCTACTCGTCGAAGTCCACGAGAACACTAATAAGACCGAAGTCTCCGCTGCAAAAACATAAATTAAGCAACATGAGTACAAAGGTACTCAGCAAGACTTACATCAGATCCTATCATACATGCATTTGTATCAAGAGGGTAATGTGGGGTTTAGTTGCAGCAAGCCAGCTTTGACTCTGTGGCTATCCTGTTCTACGACTACAAGAAACTCTTGAGGTGATATGGCGCACACGAGTCCACTAATCACCACACAATACACTACTATGGATTCATCCCCGTCTCCCTACGAGAAGGCCATCCATAGCACTCACACTTGTCTTGAGCATTTTATAGTATCCACTTCAAGTTGTCTATGTACCATGTAAGCATCCAAGAAGTCCATAACCGCAGACCCGGCTATTCGAATAGATCATGTTAACCCTGCAGGGGTGTACTTCTTCACACACGCTCTCGCCACTTACCGCCATGTACACATCATGTATCTCGGCAACCTTCAAGCGGAAGCCTGGCGAGGGTGTCGGCCACGACCTGACTAACCACACAAGACTCTAGCCCAGGTTTATCGCCTATTCAGGTTCCATCCGCAAGGAGATCCGGCCGGGCTGTCGCTCACGGCCCCAAACGATGTGAGCAGGGTTCCCAAGCCCACCATCCGGGTGCCACTTGGTACACCGTGCCACCTGTGCCTAGTCTGTCCCAAGCCCACCCTGTCGGGTGCCACTTGGTAGAAAAATAGCACTACCTACAAACACCAGAAACTAGTTGCGACTCATGGACAGAGACCAAGTTGGTTAATAAGTCGAGAGGGGTCGAGTTACCGGAACCCAATGTGTGGTAGTGTCGAGTCATTGGACAACATACATAGAACTCAGTGCTTAGGGATGGTTCCAGTGAGACAACCCACCATGTACTCCTACATGGCCTCTCACCGCTACCTTTACCAAATCGTGTTCACACACTTAACTCTCAGCACCAGAACATATCGTAACACTCCAATTCATTCCCAATGAATCAGACCTGACAAACTCTAAGCAATAGCAGGCATAGCATGGTAGGAACACAACAATGGCTTCAATCAACTCCTACACATGCTAGTGGGTTTCAACTATTTACTGTGGCAATGACAGGTCATGCAGAGGAATGGGTTCAACTACCGCAGCACAAAGTAGCAGATGAATCGTTGTTGTCCTAATGCAATAACTGAGAGCAGGAGCGAGAGAGTAGGGTTTTATCGAAATGAACAAGGGGTTTTGCTTGCCTGGTAAATCAACAAGGGAGGCACTGCTTCACAGACAGATACTCTGGAACATCTCCGGAGCAGGACCTATCGAGAAGGAACGGTGCCGGCAATCAATACACAAGCATATGCAACAATATGATGCATGAACATGGCATGAAGACGTGATGCTGTTTGAGCTAATGCAACTAGTATCCATTTGGTTTGAAGTCCATTTGAACCATAAGCTGAAATGCAACTCCAAAATAAGTCTCTTAATATGCCATAATGTGTTTCCTCATATTCAGCATGTATAAGTTGGTTTGTCATGCATGAAACTAGTACAGATGGATAGATTACATTTTTCTGATAATTTTTCATATATAAATTATTTCAATCTGAGCTACGGTTGAATTGATATGAATTTTTGAAGTTTAAATCATTTTCTGAAATTTCCTGAATTATTTTAATTCCAAAAAATATATATTGCGTCAGCATTGAGTAAGCATCATGTCAGCAGTCAACTGTGGCTGACTGGGGTCAAACCTGACGTGTGGGGTCCACACATCAGTGTCAGGGGCTTAAACAGGGTTAGTTTAATCCTAATTAAAAAGGTTAGTGGCGCTGGGGCCCACTGTCAGTGTCAGGGGGAGTTAATTAAACGGTGATTAGCATTAAGCTAATCACCTGACGGGCCGGGCCCACATGTCGGGGCTCAGGCGACGGGGCTCGCCGCCGGCGACCTCTAGACGCGGCGGAGTCCGCGCCACAGGCCACGGGGACGGCGTCTGAGAGCACCGGGGCATAGCCCGGGCTCGTCCGCATCCAGGGGAGCAGACGGGGAACCGCGGGGACGCCGGAGCTCGCCGGAGCAAAGCTCGCCGCGGCGGCCGGAGCTCGGCTTCGATCGGGAATGGCCTGCGGGGCACTAGGGAGGCTGCGAGCGGGTCCGCGCGACCCGCCAGGGTGCACGGAGTGCAACGGCGAGCTCGGCTGCGGCCTGCGGCGGCTGTGGCCACGACGGCGAGGAGCTGCGGTGGCGATGGCTTCGGCCATGGTGGGGAACGGAGCTACGGCGAGCGGGTGACTAAGCGGAGAGGGGGAAACGGTGGCGGAGCTCACCACGGTTGCAGCGGGCGTCGAAGCGGGCTCGGGGACGCACTGGAGACGGCGAATCGACGGCGATGGCGATCTGCGGCGGCCGGAGGTGATGAAGGCGACGGCGACGTTCCAGGGCGTCCGGCGCCTTGTGGCTTGACGGAGGAGATGAGAAAGTCGTGGCGGAGCTTCTGTGCGTGTCGGAGAGGCGAGGGGGAGGCTGTGGCGGCGGCTATGGCGAACGGCGGCGACCGGCGCGTTCGGACACGAGAGAGAGAGAGCGAGGGAGAGGAGAGGAAGAATCGGGGGAGAGTGAGAGGGTACAGGGGGGGCGTGGCGACGTCCGGGCGTTCCAGGGCGAAGAGGAGGGCGCTAGGCAAGCAGGGAGGCTGGTGGCGTGGCGCGGTGGCGCGCGCGCGCGTCGGGCATGCAGCTGCTTGGTGAGGTGGAGAAGACGACAGAGGAGGAGGCGGGCTGGGCCGCCTGCTGGCTGCTGGGCCGACCAGGCCGCACAGGAGCTGGGCCGCATAGGGAGGAGGCCCAGGTAATTCTCCCTCTTTTATTTTTGTTTTCTATTTTTTTCTGACATTTGTTTTGATTTAATTAAAATATTAAATCATTTTGTTACCTTATGCCAATTTTTGCAGGAGCTAGCTATATTATTCCAGAGCTCCTTTATAAATGGCATAATTTTTGGACATATATTAATATATATAACTAATATATTTCCAATGCAAATATTTATCGAATTAATCCAAATGGCCAAAATAAATATCCATGAGCTCCTAAAAATATTGTTTTGATTTTTATCTCTGTCCAATATTTTCAGAGAGCAACATGAGCATTTTCTTGGACCCTTTTGGAGAAATTTTTATTTGGGTCATTTTCAAAAATGATTCTGAGGGTTCCACCAATCCTCATTTCAAATTTAAATGAAATTTAAACATGATGCACAAATGACTAGCTAGTCTAGGTCATACCAGACTAGGGATGTGACAACTCGCCCCCACTTGAAAGAATCTCGTCCCGAGATTCAGGGGTCGACGGAAAGAAAGCGGGATACTCCAGTCGAAGACGATCTTCTCGCTCCCAAGTAGCTTCTCTCTCGGAATGATGAGACCACTGAACCTTGAGAAACTTGATGTTCTGACGTTGAGTGACACGCTCTGCTTGATCAAGAATGCGAACCGGGTACTCTCGGTATGTGAGGTTATCTTGGAGATCAAGCGTTTCATGGTCCACTCCACGGATAGGATCCGAGAAGCAACGCCTGAGTTGAGAGACGTGGAAGACATCATGAACTCGAGAAAGATGTGGGGGTAGTTCCAACTGGTAGGCAACCTCTCCTCGTTTAGCGAGAATGCGAAAGGGACCAATGTAACGAGGAGCCAACTTGCCCTTGATACCGAAACGATGGGTACCCTTCAAAGGAGTAACCCGAAGGTAAGCTTGGTCGCCAATTTCATAAGTCATATCCTTATGATGACGATCGTACTGGCTCTTTTGATGAGATTGGGCTGTTTTCAAATTCTCACGAATGATGCGAACTTGCTCTTCTGCCTCCTGGATCATGTCCGGTCCAAAGAATTGTCTTTCACCGGTTTCTGACCAGTTCAAAGGTGTTCGACATCTTCGTCCATAGAGAACTTCAAAAGGAGCTTTTTTGAGACTCGATTGATAGCTATTGTTATAAGCAAACTCGGCAAAAGGAAGACATTTCTCCCAATCCATACCGAATGAGATAACGCAAGCTCTAAGCATGTCTTCGAGAATTTGGTTGACCCGTTCCACCTGACCACTTGACTGAGGGTGGAAAGCGGTACTGAAGGAAAGATGGGTGCCCATGGCAGTTTGGAAACTCTCCCAGAAATGAGAAGTGAAAAGACTGCCGCGGTCTGAATTGATCTCTAGTGGAACACCATGAAGTGACACTATTCGAGAAATGTATAAGTCAGCAAGCTGACTAGCAGTGATACTCTCTCGAACAGGAAGGAAGTGAGCCACTTTGGAAAGACGATCAATGACTACGAAGATAGCATTATTCCCTCTCTTGGTCCTGGGAAAGCCGGTAATGAAGTCCATACCAACTTTATCCCATTTCCATTCAGGAATAGCTAAAGGCTGAAGAGTGCCAACAGGTCTTTGATGCTCTACCTTAACGTGACGACAAACGTCACATTTAGCAATGAACTCAGCGATTTCTCTCTTCATCCTAGTCCACCAGAACCTCTGGCGTAGGTCCTGATACATCTTAGTGCTACCGGGATGAATCGTGAGAGGAGATTCATGCGCCTCCTTAAGAATCAACTGCCGAAGATGTTGCTTCTTGGGGACCACTAGGCGGTTCCCAAAGAAAACAACACCTCGATCATCTATAGAGAAACTACCAGCAATACCCTTGGCAATGTTTCTGTTGATCCGGTTAATCCCCGTATCATGCTTCTAGGCTTCTATGATAAGATCCACAAGGGTAGGTTTCGCCACCAAGGTAGAAAGAAATCCGCGAGGAGCTATGTGAAGATTAAGCTTACAGAATTCCTCATGGAGAAGTGGTTGGCCTTGCTGCAACATGAGATTGTTGCAATAGGATTTACGGCTTAGAGCATCAGCCATGACATTGGCTTTGCCTGGAGTGTAGGTAATCCCTAGATCATAATCTGTGATCAACTCCAACCAACGTCTTTGCCTAAGGTTCAGATCCGGTTGGGTGAAGATATACTTGAGACTCTGGTGATCGGTGTAGATCTCGCAACGTTTACCAAGGAGGTAATGTCGCCAGGTCTTGAGTGCATAGACTACGGCTGCAAGCTCTAGATCATGTGTAGGATAATTCTCCTCATGTGGATGCAACTGTCGAGATGCATAGGCAATCACATGACGATCCTGCATAAGAATGCAACCTAGTCCCTGTCGTGAGGCGTCGCAGTAGATAATAAAGTCTTTAGTGAAATCCGGTGGCACAAGTATGGGAGCAGAAGTCAGGCGCCTTTTCAGTTCCTGAAAACTGTACTCACACTGTGGGGACCACTCAAACTTTTTATCTTTCTTGAGAAGTTCCGTGAGGGGTTTGGCTACTTTGGAGAAATTTTCAACAAAGCAGCGACAATAACTGGCTAGACCAAGGAAACTCCTAACTTGTTTGACGGTCTCAGGTGGAGTCCAATCGAGAACAGCCTGAACTCTCTTGGGATTGACAGCAGTGCCCTTACCAGAGATTACATGGCCTAGGTAGGTCACTTCTGGCAGCCAAAATTCACACTTGGAGAACTTGGCATAAAGGCGGTGCTCTCTGAGTTTTTCTAACACAAGTCTAAGATGTTCGGCATGCTCTTCCTCGTTCTTCGAGTAAATAAGAATATCATCGAGGTAAACCACGACGAACTTATCTAAGTACTCCATGAAGATCGAGTTCATCAAGCGGGAGAATGTAGCTGGAGCGTTGGTTAGACCAAAGGACATGACGGTGTACTCGTACTGACCATAACGAGTAACAAAGGCTGTCTTGGGAATGTCCCCGTTTCTGATCTTAATTTGGTGGTAGCCTAACCTTAAATCCATCTTGGAGAAGACTGAGGATCCAGCGAGCTGATCATACAGATCGTTGATCCTGGGGAGCGGATATTTGTTCTTTATCGTGACCAAATTAACGGGACGATAATCTACAACCATCCGGTCCGTACCATCCTTCTTCTTGACGAAGAGGACGGGGCAAGCCCAAGGAGAATAACTAGGATGGATGAAACCCTTTTGCAAGGACTCATCAAGTTGTTTCTTAAGCTCGGCTAGTTCTAAGGGTGCCATCTTGTAAGGTCTTCTGGAGATTGGAGCAGTTCCTGGAATAAGATCTATGACGAACTCTACATCTCTGTCAGGTGGAACACGTGGCAGTTCCTCTAGAAAGACATCCGGAAAGTCACGGACTACCGGGATATCTTCAAGGTCTGGAAGAGGGCTGGCATTAAGAGAATAGAGCTGACACTTTGCAACTCTAGTGGAGACAGTGACTATCTTGCCAAATGGGTGTGTAAGCTGAACAGTTCTGGTGTAACAATCAATCTTGGCATGATGAGCTGTCATCCAGTCCATACCCAAGATGATGTTAATATCTGAGGACTTGAGGGCTACAAGTGACACAAGGAATACAAGTCTGTCAACAAGGATTTCGTTACCATGGCTTACACTAGAGGTTTGCCATTTGGATCCAGGAGTTTGGATGACTAGCGGAGTTGGCATATCACAAAATGACAGGTTGTGCAAGTTAGCATAGCTTTCAGAGATGAAGGAGTGAGATGCTCCAGTATCGAATAGAACTGATGCTGGGTGACAATTGACAAGGAGTGTACCAAGAACGACATCCGGATCATCATGAGCGTCTTTAGCTGAGACGTGATGCACACGTCCACGTTCAGTGGGGGCTGACTTGACACTGATCATCTTGCGTGATGGCTTAACACAGCCAACAGTCTTCTCGGGCTGGGGTGGAGCATAACTAGTCTGAGAGCAGTCACGTGCATAGTGTCCTGGCTTCCCGCATGTGAAGCAAGTCCCTGAGGTTGGACGTGGACCCGCTCTAACAAGCGGTCTACCAGTAGACCTGGGTGGAACATATGGTTGAGCTGGGGGAGGCACCACATGGGATGGCCTCGGTGCATATCCGGAAGGAAGAGCGGAGTTTGGAACCCAAATCCGGCGCTTCTGGGAACTAGAACCAGAGGAAGATCCCAAATCACGGGTGTGCTTACGAGACTCTTCGTAAGTGAGCTAAGCTGTCTCTGCATTGATGGCCTTGTTCACAAGGGCTCGGAATGTATCACAATGATGCAGGTGGAGATCATGACGCAACTTGGGGTTGAGACCCTTCCGGAACCTAGCTTGCTTCTTGGCGTCCGTGTACACTTCTTCTGTGGCATAGCGAGCGAGGTTCTCAAACTCTCTACTATAAGCATCAACAGCCATCTTATTCTGGGTGAGACTACAAAACTCTTCTCTCTTGCGATCAAGGAGGGCCTCAGGAATGTGATGCTCGCGAAAAGCCTCAGTGAAATCCTTCCAGGTAGGAACCTGGCCAGCTGGAAGCATAGCCTCATAGTTCTGCCACCAAAGACTAGCAGGACCTTCCAGGTGGTATGTGGCATAAGTGACCTTGTCATCTTCAGCTACGCTCGCGGAACGCAGCTTATGAGTGATGCTACGGAGCCAGTCATCTGCATCGAGTGGCTCGATGGAATGATGAAAGGTAGGTGGGTGCAAGCGAATGAAGTCATGAATGGTAGCAGATCGTTTGAACTGATGTGCGGTGTTCTCCTCGATGCGTGCCAACAAACGTTTAGACTCACGCTTGTTCCTCTCCATTTCTAACATGAACTCTGTCAACGAAGGTGGGTCGGGAGGATCCTCATTCCTACCATCTCCATGGTTCTGGCTACGAACAATAGAACTTGATGACATACTGGTAAAACGAAACCAGGGACGGAGTCAACATCAACTATAGACTGTAGAATGTAGAACAAGGAATTAGTATCTCTCGAACTCCTAGGGAAATTCTGGCAGCATAACGGCAGTAAAATGCTCAGAATGAGACATCCTACTGAAAAATGGGGTGGTAACATACTCATCAGCATTACTCAAGGTTCTGAGATCATACTAAACAGACTACACCAGAAATACTCAAAACTAGGGTATGACTCTGATCAACCAATCCTATGGGACTACGGAGTAGTAACACGTGATCCTGATAGACGGAAGAGAGAGCCTAGTTCCTTAACCCTGTAGGAAGGATAGGACGACTCAGATCAGAAGGCCATGAGGTAAAGGAGTAAAAAGAGCCTTACGTTTCCAACCCACAATCAATTCCCTTACATAACTAAAGAATTTCTAGACTCAACTTCGACCAGTTTGGCTTGGTAATCCTACAGGCAGTCAGGCTCTGATACCAAGGCTGTCAGGACCCCGACTCAATGCCACATCGATCTAGCATGTAACACCACGGGTGTCCCCACGAGTGTCGCCTTACCTTTGCCCAGGACCGTTTGCGCCTTTTGGCACACGTATATGATGGTGTCGCTAGCATCCATATGATAAAGAGCCCGGGCTGACATGGCTAGTCGTAAACCCAAAGTGGCACTAACTTACAGGGACAGGCATCCATGACCCAGCATCGAACGTGTCGGTCATCAGCGAGTGAATCCAGGCTGTAGCACTGGGCTAACAGGACTCCGGTGAACCGGGCTGTAGCGGGCTAGCAGTACTCCGGTATTCATCGCGTGACATTTCCCCGAAGGGACAGACACAGGATCGAAGAAGGACACATGCCGGCCAGCCTAAGTGTTCCGGAGCAGTAGCAAGCTACCAGGGCTCAGTGGAAGCACTAGGAGACATTTCCCGGTAAGAGAGTCTACTAAGGATAAACAACTAGATAGTCAGATCCCACACATAGCAATACACATTACACATACGCATAACATGCAAGTATGTGTTGTACAACATGGCATCACAGCATAACTCAACAACTCATATAGATAAGGGCTCAGAAGAGCCATCATAGCATTTATTACAAACAGGGGTCACATGACCCAACATTCAGAGCAATCAAGCAACAAACGGAAGCATTACATGTCTGAGTACAGACATCAAAAAAATGAAAAGGCTGAAAGCCTGACTATCTACAACGTCCGATCAAGATCGTAGTTGAGGTACAAGCTACTCGTCGAACTCCACAAGAACACTAATAAGACCGAAGTCTCCGCTGCAAAAACATAAATAAAGGAACATGAGTACAAAGGTACTCAGCAAGACTTACATCAGATCCTATCATACATGCATTTGTATCAAGAGGGTAATGTGGGGTTTAGTTGCAGCAAGCCAGCTTTGACTCTGTGGCTATCCTGTTCTACGACTACAAGAAACTCTTGAGGTGATATGGCGCACACGAGTCCACTAATCACCACACAATACACTACTATGGATTCATCCCCGTCTCCCTACGAGAAGGCCATCCATATCACTCACACTTGTCTTGAGCATTTTATAGTATCCACTTCAAGTTGTCTATGTACCATGTAAGCATCCAAGAAGTCCATAACCGCGGACCCGGCTATTCGAATAGATCATGTTAACCCTGCAGGGGTGTACTTCTTCACACACGCTCTCGCCACTTACCGCCATGTACACATCATGTATCTCGGCAACCTTCAAGCGGAAGCCTGGCGAGGGTGTCGGCCACGACCTGACTAACAACACCAGACTCTAGGCCAGGTTTATCGCCTATTCGGGTTCCATCCGCAAGGAGATCCGGCCGGGGTGTCGCTCACGGCCCCAAACGATGTGAGCAGGGTTCCCAAGCCCACCATCCGGGTGCCACTTGGTACACCGTGCCACCTGTGCCTAGTCTGTCCCAAGCCCACCCTGCCGGGTGCCACTTGGTAGAAAAATAGCACTACCTACAAACACCAGAAACTAGTTCCGACTCCTGGACAGAGACCAAGTTGGTTAATAAGTCGAGAGGGGTCGAGTTACCGGAACCCAATGTGTGGTAGTATCGAGTCATTGGCCAACATACATAGAACTCAGTGCTTAAGGATGGTTCCAGTGAGACAACCCACCATGTACTCCTACATGGCCTCTCACCGCTACCTTTACCAAATCGTGTTCACACACTTAACTCTCAGCACCAGAACATATCGTAACACTCCAATTCATTCCCAATGAATCAGACCTGACACACTCTAAGCAATAGCAGGCATAGCATGGTAGGAACACAACAATGGCTTCAATCAACTCCTACACATGCTAGTGGGTTTCAACTATTTACTGTGGCAATGACAGGTCATGCAGAGGAATGGGTTCAACTACCGCAGCACAAAGTTGCAGATGAATCATTGTTGTCCTAATGCAATAACTGAGAGCAGGAGCGAGAGAGTAGGGTTTTATCGAAATGAACAAGGGGGTTTGCTTGCCTGGTAAATCAACAAGGGAGGCACTGCTTCACAGACAGATACTCTGGAACATCTCCGGAGCAGGACCTATCGAGAAGGAACGGTGCCGGCAATCAATACACACGCATATGCAACAATATGATGCATGAACATGGCATGAAGATGTGATGCTGTTTGAGCTAATGCAACTAGTATCCATTTGGTTTGAAGTCCATTTGAACCATAAGCTCAAATGCAACTCCAAATAAGTCTCTTAATATGCCATAATGTGTTTCCTCATATTCAGCATGTCTAAGTTGGTTTGTCATGCATGAAACTAGTACAGATGGATATATTACATTTTTCTGATAATTTTTCATATATAAATTATTTCAATCTGAGCTACGGTTGAATTGATATGAATTTTTGAAGTTTAAATCATTTTCTGAAATTCCCTGAATTATTTTAATTCCAGAAAATATATATTGCGTCAGCATTGAGTAAGCATGACGTCAGCAGTCAATTGTGGCTGACTGGGGTCAAACCTGACGTGTGGGGTCCACACGTCAGTGTCAGGGGGTTAAACAGGGTTAGTTTAATCCTAATTAAAAAGGTTAGTAGTGCTGGGGCCCACTGTCAGTGTCAGGGGGAGTTAATTAAATGGTGATTAGCATTAAGCTAATCACCTGACGGGCCGGGCCCACATGTCGGGGCTCAGGCGACGGGGCTCGCCGCCGGCGACCTCTAGACGCGGCGGAGTCCGCGCCACAGGCCACGGGGACGGCGTCTGAGAGCACCGGGGCGTAGCCCGGGCTCGTCCGCATCCAAGGGAGCAGACGGGGAGCCGCGGGGACACCGGAGCTTGCCGGAGCAAAGCTCGCGGCGGCGGCCGGAGCTCGGCTTCGATCGGGAACGGCCTGCGGGGCACTAGGGAGGCTGCGAGCAGGTCCGTGCGACCCGCCAGGGTGCACTGAGTGCAACGGCGAGCTCGGCTGCGGCCTGCGGTGGCTGTGGCCACGACGGCGAGGAGCTACGGCGGCGATGGCTTCGGCCATGGTGGGGAACGGAGCTACGGCGAGTGGATGACTAAGCGGAGAGGGGGAAATGGTGGCGGAGCTCACCGCGGTTGCAGCGGGCGTCGAAGCGGGCTCGGGGACGCACTGGAGACAGCGAATCGACGGCGATGGCGATCTGCGGCGACCGGAGGTGATGAAGGCGACGGCGACGTTCCAGGGTGTCAGGCGCCTTGTGGCTTGACGGAGGAGATGAGAAAGTCGTGGCGGAGCTTCTGCGCGTGTCGGAGAGGCGAGGGGGAGGCTGTGGCGGCGGCTATGGCGAACAGCGGCGACCGGCGCGTTCGAACACGAGAGAGAAAGAGCGAGGGAGAGGAGAGGAAGAATCGGGGGAGAGTGAGAGGGTACAGGGGGGGGGCGTGGCGACGTCCGGGCGTTCCAGGGCGAAGAGGAGGGCGCCAGGCAGGCAGGGAGGCTGGTGGCGTGGCGCGGTGGCGCGCGCGCGCGTCGGGCACGCAGCTGCTTGGCGAGGTGGAGAAGACGACAGAGGAGGAGGCGGGCTGGGCCGCCTGCTGGCTGTTGGGCCGGCCAGGCCGCACAGGAGCTGGGCCGCACAGGGAGGAGGCCCAGGTAAGTCTCCCTCTTTTATTTTTGTTTTCTATTTTTTTCTGACATTTGTTTTGATTTAATTAAAATATTAAATCATTTTGTTACCTTATGCCAATTTTTGCAGGAGCTAGCTATATTATTCCAGAGCTCCTTTATAAATGGCATAATTTTTGGACATATATTAATATATATAACTAATATATTTCCAATGCAAATATTTATCGAATTAATTCAAATGGCCAAAATAAATATCCATGAGCTCCTAAAAATATTGTTTTGATTTTTATCTCTGTCCAATATTTTCAGAGAGCAACATGAGCATTTTCTTGGACCCATTTGGAGAAATTTTTATTTGGGTCATTTTCAAAAATGATTCTGAGGGTTCCACCAATCCTCATTTCAAATTTAAATGAAATTTAAACATGATGCACAAATGACTAGCTAGTCTAGGTCATACCAGACTAGGGATGTGACAACCATGATCTCCATCATCATGATCTCCATCATCGTGCCTCCATGAAGTTGTCTCGCCAACTCATTACTTCTACTACTATGGCTACCGGTTAGCAATAAAGTAAAGTAATTACATGGCATTGTTCAATGACACGCAGGTCATACAATAAATAAAGACAACTCCTATGGCTCCTGCCGGTTGTCATACTCATCGACATGCAAGTCGTGATTCCTATTACAAGAACATGATCAATCTCATACATCACATATCATTCATCACATTCTTCTTGGCCATATCACATCACATAGTGTCGTGGTTTTGTCACGGCAGATGTCCTCATGAAGGGACTTAGTCATGGAGCCATCGCTACGGGTTAACTTGAAGGGGTTAAAGCGGACGCAATGACACAAGGGTTTATACTAGTTCGGCCCCTTCAATGAAGGTAAAAGCCTACGTCTAGTTGTGATGGAATTGATGTGGTCTCGATGACTAGGGAGCAAACAAGCTTTGCCTAGGCTCGAGTTGTTGTTGTCTGTCTTTGAACCGCCGCCGGATCGTCCCCTTATATACACGGGTGACGCCCGTCGGTTCATAGAGTCCCACACCGGTTCATATTCATATCCCGGTTGGTCTCTCTCTATTCCTATCTTACAATACAAGTCTACATATCAAGCCGGTTTATGGCTAGAGGTTCTAAACCGACTACAGGCCTTGGGCCTTCATCTGCTTAATCACCTTTATACTACTAATGAAGTTAACCCGGCCCAGGTAGGCCGGTTCACACCTAGTAGTAATATCCCCAACATTAGGCCCCAGATTAATTTGAACTGGTTCATGTCAATCCTTCACAAAAATCTTTGTCTTCAACATCTTCTGGTAATTGGTAAACCGACATGTCGTCATCATCTCTGGTTGCTGTAGACCGGCATGACATCATCATGAAGTTTAACATTTATGACGCCTTCTTTCATTGATAGATCTGCGATACCCAAGGCAGCAGCTCCACTTCTGAATTTTGTGGCTCCTGGATTCGCGCGCCTGACACACGTCCTTTGCCTTATAAATAGGACCGAAGGGTCATTTCCTTTTATCCCCTTCGTCTCTTTCTCTTCGTCTTCCTCGCGTCGCCAGCCTCGGAGCTCCGCCGCCGCCATTGACCTCTGCACCGTCTTGGGCCGCTGCATCAAGCTAAACGCTCCAGAGCACTGCGGTAGCTTTCCGCGTCTTCCTCGATTCTGGTAAGCCTTCTGCTCTTCTTAACATAGATCTGTTCTAGGGTTTCGTGTTCTTGCCGTGTTCCTCACTTGTTCATGCTCGTACCCAAACTCCTGGATAGATCTGTGAAACCCTGCTCTGATTAGCAGTAGCCTTTTAGCATCCACCTGTAGTTTCACGCTCAAGTCCATAGATCTCATCTACATACCTGCCCATTGATTCACTTCCGTTCTGCTTTAATCTTTTGAATATTTTCTGTTTTTCTGAACTTGCTTCAGATCCATTACTACAATAGGACCTTGTGAAACCTGTTTCTGCATACTTAGCCATCCGCAACCTTTATTGCTTTCAATGTTTAGATCAGGCGGTTTAACTTAATATAGGAAAAATTATTAAACCGGTATATACCATTAGTCCCCTTGTTGAACCGCCAGACTTCTTCAGTCTTATTATGCTACCTCATAGAAATCCGGTTTAAATGTACTGCCTCCGGTTTTAACATTGTTCATACCAGCGCATTCTTGAACCGGAATCACTTATTTCTTGTAGATCTCATCATGGCCAAACAAGTATATGAGTGCAACTGGGTTCCTTCTCGCGTCACAGAAACTCAGCTGGATGATTTAGTTTCGATTGGCGCTTTAGATAGCAAAGATACTATCCACTGGAGGGTTCCTGGTGATGAATGTCCTCCCACACCTCAAGAGGGAGAGGTTGTGATTTTTGCGGACCATTTAGCCCGAGGCTTCAAGCCGCCCAGTTCTAAATTTTACCGGGATGTGTTAGCCAATTTTCAACTTCGCCCGCAAGACACTGGCCCCAACTCTATTACCAACTTATGTCACTTCCAAGTACTTTGTGAGGTATACCTTCAAGAGGAACCCACATTTGAATTGTTTAGAGATTGTTTCCACTTAAACCGCCGCACAGAATTCACTGATGGTCCCAATACCGAATTGGGCGGTATGGCAATTCAGAAAAGGAAAGAAATCACTTATCCCCATGCCAGACTACACAGCCACCCCAAGGAGTGGAATGCAACATGGTTCTACTGCAAAGATACTTCCCCTGATGATGAAAATCCTTTGCCTGGCTTTCGTCCGGAGTGACTCAGTAATACACACCCCTTCCCACAAAGGTTAAGTGCCAAGGAGAGGAGTAAATATGCTCCGCAATTATCCAAACTCCGAGCCTTCATGGCCAATGGTTTAACAGGAATAGACCTCGCACGCTGTTGGATATCATGGAGCATACTGCCTCTCATCCGGCGCTCTGGTTTAATGTGCAAGTATACTGGTAGCGTTGATGACCCGCTTCGACACACCAACATCCAGCTCTCGGATGATGAAGTCACAGAGGCTGTGAAGAAAATGTTGAACGAACTGGAACACCTCTGTGCTCAAACCGGCCTGCTCCATTTCTGTGCTACCAACAAACCGCCAGCTGTAAGTTTCTGATTGTGTTTTTTACTGAACCTGTTATTGCTATCTCTGGCTGACATCAATTGCTGCTTAACCAGGGTGATAATCCATTTTGGAGCAAGAAGCTTCCACAAGACAAACCGGAGAAAACAGAACGGTCAACCCGGCTCAAGACCAAGGTTGTCAAGAAGCCTGCTAAAAAGAGGAAAACCACTGCTTCATCTGATCCGGCTGTTGATGATGATGTGGGTAACTTACACCTTGATGTAGAACTCGATTCACTAGGCTTACTCTTTACACGCCTTATTGATGATGATACTTGTCAGGATGACGCTGAAGCCAGTAATGCTGATGTCGCTGAGGTAACTATTCTCTCTTTCGATTCAGATCCTTTGCCTTTGCCAAAATTTCGCCAGGCAAACCGGAAAGTTAAATTTTCTCATCCTCTTGCTTACTTGGATCCCAAATTTCTTATGAAGACTCAGCAACATGAAGCTCGCCGCACAACCCGGCACAGCGGCCAGGTAGTTACTTCCGCCGGTTTACCGAACAGTCCGGTTCGAAAACGCCGCTCAGAGGTTTCCGACCTTTTTATTAATTTCTATCCTAAAGCGGGTTTCATCCGTCAACCTCTTAATCCGTCCGACTCTGATTATCAGGTTACTTCTCATTCATCCTCTGGTGAATCATCGGCCACTCAGCTGCCACCACTGAAAACGGTTCTTGGGTAAGCTAGGCTAAACATATGCTTCTGGTATACTGCGTTATAATTTATGCTATTCCTTGACTCCTTGTTTCTCTTTCAGGGCTAAACCTAAACCAAGCAAGAAAGCCCGCCTGGATAAAGTGGCCGAGGAAGATGCTGCCCCTGAACAGGATAAAGCACCAGATCTTGAAGCGTTCGTTCCTGAAGATATTCCCAATGATCCTCCGTTGCAAGATGATGCTATTACTGATAAAAGGCCTATCAATACTTTAATCCCTATTGACCAGCCTGCCAGCTCCGTCCGGATTGAAAGATCCCGCAGTCCTTCAAAACCTGCCGATAAACCGATAGCGCCAGTGCAAACCGGCGAGTCCAAGGATGATGATGTTGTAATTACCGGCATAGGTCGCTCTGAACTAGGGAATCCTGTCGCTTTAGCTAAGCATACTGTCAAAGAAGATTTTTCTGCCATGAACAAAGGCAAATGGGATGTTGATCTGGAAACGTATGCTGCTCTGAGTGCCCAAGATCTTCATTCTGGTTACTTGAACCAACTATATACTAGTCGTGACTGTGAAGCTGGCCTGGTAAAGATGATGAGAGATAAATTTGAGGTAACTTCCTTGTGCTTCTTCTTTCTTTAATTACTGCCACTGTATTAATCCTCCTAGCCCCCAAGGACCGGTTCAACTTAGTATAGTTAAACCGGGACTCCAATAAAGATTCTAACATTAGAACAAAACTGAGAAAATAGCCATTAGCCCCCAAGTGCCAAGTTGAATACCTGTATTGAGCTTGGGACTTTGCGATTTAGTAATAGATGAAGATTGAAGGTGCATTAGCCCCCAAGTATCAATCGTATAACTTGTTATGTGGTTGGTACTTCAAATTCTTGTACCGTTTGCTTAAAGCCAAGCACTGTCTTTATGCAGGCTGAAGTGAGGATCAAAGAGGACCGGATTACTGATCTGCAGGAAGCTTTGAAAACCCAACAAGCCGAAACCAACAAAACCAGGGAGGAATTAACCAGCGCTTTGAGCATCACAGAACAGCTGAAGGAGGGCTTCAAGAAGGAGCGGGCTGATTGGGCCACTGAAAAGGCCGCTTTAATAAAAAGAGCTGAAAACGCTGAAGCTGCCCTTAAACCGGTGGTAGATGAGCTGACCATCGTAAAGCGGCAAGTACATTCCATGACCGCTGCTATCTTCGGTAAGCTCCTTTTGGTTTCTTTGACAATTTGGGCCTTCTTATAATAGATCCGGTTTGTGATCTTTTTTGTATTGTTGCAGGTACACGCATTGGTCACTTAGGGTCAGATGTTCGGAAAAAGTTGAAGGCTGCCTACACTTTAATTGAACAGCTGTACACCGGAGCGCAGCGGATCATCACCACTGCATCTCATAACAATCCGGCACCCACTTTAATCCAAGATACTCTGAATAGGTTGTCAATGCTTCCTGCTCGGATTGAAGAACTGAAAAAATCTGCTGCTCGAACCGGAGCCATTAACGCCTTAATCCGGGCAAAAGCATGGGTGCCGGATTTCGATCCTGTTAAAGCAGCTCAAGGCTATCCCAGCTTGATGGAAGATGGCTCAGAGTTCAATGAAGATGATTTGAGGGCGATAAACCGTGCAGTACGCCCTCTGGCTTGTCAATTGGCTAAAGAGGCCAACTTGTCGCATTATCAAGCTCAGTACAATGATCAGAACAAACGAGTGGCTGCACCAATTCCTGAAGCGAAGAATCTAGTTCCTCCAATCCGTAAGCATACTTACGCTCCTGATATTGAACCGTCTTCTCTGATCCATGAAGAGGCTGTCTTTCAAGCTTTAATGGGAATCGACTGGACCACTGTTGATTTCCAGCCAATGGATAGAGATGAGGAAGTTGAAGCGGCGCGGGACGACCCACAACCATCAGACCGGTTTGATGAGCAGGCTTGAACCGGAAGCCGTTTTAAACAACTGCCTTATTATGATCCGCCAAAATAACAATGATCTTATTTGGGCACCGCGTTGCCTTGTAATAGAATAGCCAATACTTCTACTTTAAATATGCCTTCGTGCATACGTACTGATGCTTTTGCTTGAAATCCTCAATTTATATTTCCTGCAATCAGAAAATCTTGAACTGCGGTGGCGGTTATACCGCCAACCGGTTTATAACCTTGATATATATATATATATATATATATATATATATATATCAATGTATTTAAAACATATAATCAAATATGCGATACAAAATACCTGCCATCGCTGGGCATAAAGTTGGCTTAGCCAGGTTTGAAACGGAGGTTTTATAAACCATTACCATCAAAGGGGAGAAAACAACTCCCGTGTTGTTAAAATGCTGGCTTACCATGTAAACCATGCTGGGTCATTATAAGCCCCCCTGCTACTCCATGATTTTAACAGGAAAGTTAAACCGGGCATATTTCTCCGGATTAAAAATGAACCGAATCCCGTCAGCTGAACCGGTAAAAAGTGTTGTTGGTTTAAAGGAAGCACAACAAAAATTGAAGAATAGTCATAAAAGAAATATAGAAGCAAAGGCAATGATAAAACCATTTGCAAAAACATGCTTTACTGAGCTGATCAGATGGTGTTACCATGGTCGGACAAGACCAAGCCCCCAATAGGTGTGCGATGGTTCAAGTCAGCCAGGTCCCCAAATGAAACCTTGGCATTTATGCCGATCAAAAGGCGTGGCAATGTTTCGGGTTCGACCAAGCCCCCAAGTGATTCTGTGGCCTTAGGCCGATCAAGAGGCGTGACTGGTTCAGACTTGACCATGTCCCCAAGTGATCTGGTGGCTTTCGCCTATCAAGAGGTGTTGCATTGGTTCGGACACGACCAAGCTCCCAAGTGATATCACCAAGCTTTTTTTTTGAAAAGAAAATTTCAAGGGGTAAACCGGAGGCCGCTCTAAGACAGAACAACTCCATGTAACCACACATGATAGGAAAAAGACAGAGACCCTGCTTTAGCTGAGGCTCCGATATTATTATATCAACGATAATATATACACTGTCATAATATGTACATAGATAGAGCCAATGGCTCAAGTGTAGTAAGGCCGAAGATGAGCTATGTTCCACGGCCTGTTGGTCTCCTCCTCTGATGTGCGTGAGTCTTTATGCTCTCGAATATCAATCAGATAGTATGACCCATTGTGCAGATTCTTGCTGACCACGAAAGGTCCCTCCCAAGGTGGGGATAACTTGGGCATATCCGTCTGGTCTTGGATGAGCCGGAGTACCAAATCTCCTTCTTGAAAAGCTCTGGTTCTGACCCGGCGACTGTGATAGCAACGAAGATCTTGTTGATAAATCGCCGAGCGGGCAGCCGCTATGTCACATCCCTAGCTTCTGGCATTGCACTAGTACTAGCCTTTGGTGATGCATCATGTTTACTTTTACAGAAAGTTGAAATGGGGATTGTCCAAACCCTAGCATTTTAAGAATTCACCAGGTTCACCTAAAATATTTTCAGTCAATCCAAGTGGCTTTCAAAAATGTTCATCATCTTTGGAAAAATGCTGGAAACAGTAACCAGAGATGATGCACATTTTTCCATGTCATTTTGGATCTTTGAACTAATATATATTGTATTTGAGTTGGAGCAAATATATGTTATATATATTTTTAATGCTTCAATAATTCTGATATTTTGTGAGGGGCTCTAGAATATTACTTTCAGTCCCTGCAAAAATTATTGGAAGAAACAAAAATGATTTAGTGTTTGAACTAAATCAAAACAGATTGAAACAAATAGAAAACAATGATTAAAAAATAAAACAGAGCAAAATAAAAAGGGAGAGGCCACCTGGGCCACTTACCTGGCCTTACCCGCGCAGCCACCAGAGCCGGCCCAGTTCCCCCAGCCGGCCCAGCCCACCTCCTCCTTCTTTGTCCTCTTCCTCCTCTGCCAGGAGGACGAGCAGAGGCGAGGCGTGGCGCGCGTCGACGCCGGCCACCTCCTGCTTCGCGCTGGAGGCCTCCCCCTTCGAGCCTATCCATGCGTGGAGACGCCACGCAGCCGCCCGGAGCCGTCCAGCCCTCCCTCTCTTCCCCTGGACCCCGTTCCCTCCTCTGCTTCCCTCCCGCGCACACCACCGAGCGGAGCTCGCCGTCTTCGTCGCCGTAACCATGGCCACCAGCCCTCCCTCGCCCATCCAGCGTGCTTGAGAGCTCCGTCACGACATCTTCGACCTCCCCACCAAGCCATGGAACTACGGACGCGCCACAACGTCGCCGGCATCGCCGTTTCCATCGCCGGCCGCCGAGGATCTTCATCGTCAATTCACCACCATCGTCGCGTCCCCGAGCCGGCTAACCACCCCTACGGCACCGCTGTGAGATCCCACGCCTCCCCTCCCACTTTTCCCCTTCGATTGCACCCTGTAGCCTCGATTCCACCGGAGCCGCGAGCTCGGCTCCGCCGGCGATGTCGCCGCCGGCGTTGCAGGTCACCGAACTCGCGTCCGAGCACGACCTCGAGCTCGTGGATCTCCCAGGAGCCCGCCCAGCCTCTCAGCTCGCTCGCTCGCCAAGCGTAGCCCCGTGCCCGTGCTGGCCCAAACTCCGGTCGCCGCCGCGGGCCCCGTTCCGGTGAGCTCGAGCCACCCCAGCCCCTGCCGGTTGCACAGATGGATGCGGGCGACTCCCCGCTACGCGTAGAGCCCCTCAGTCGCCGATTTGGTCGCCGAAGGAGCGTTTCCGACGCCCTCCGCCGTTGCTGGCGTCGCCGGCGACAAGCCGCGGGTCAACTCCGGCGGGTTTGACCCGGGGTTTGACCCCCTGACGTGTGGGCCCAGGCGCCTGCTTAGTTAGTGCTAAGTTAGTTAGTGTTAACTAACTTAGTTAATTAGGTAGGCCACTGACATGCGGGCCCCGCCCGGCTAACTAAGTTAGTTAGGGCTAACTAACCTGGTTAGTTGACTGAGACACTGACGTGTGGACCCCACACGTCAGGTTTGACCTGGGGCGCTCGGTTGACCCTGCTGACGTCACTATTACGTCATGCTGACGCAGTATTTGTTCTGGAATTTAAATAAATCCTAAATGATTTATAAATATCAGAAAATGCCCTAAACTTCAATAATTCATAGAAAATTAACCGTAACTCCAAATTAAATAATTTATATATGAAAAATTATCAGAAAAATTCAAGGAATCCATCTGTACCATTTTCATGCATGTTAGAACAACTTATCACTACTGTTTAGAGCAAATGAAGTGAATGACATTTAAATAATCACATATGGAGTTTGAATTTGAATCTTGTATTCAAACCAACTTCATTTAATCTGTTGCTAGTCGCATTAGCCCAAAACACATTCATATTGCCATGTCATAGCATGCATCATATTGTGCATTGCATTGATTGTATTTCTTCTTTGTTGCCGGTATTTGTCCCCTCTCGATAGACGTGATACCGATGATGTGATCGTTGACACTGATGAAGACTCAATGTTATCTTCAGAAGTGCCAGGCAAGCAAAACCCCCTTGTTCATTTCGATACAATCCTACTCTCTCGCCCCTGCTCTCTTTTAATGCATTAGGACAACACCGATTTATCTGTTACTTGCTGCGGTAGCTGAACCCCTTTATCCTTTGCATGACCTGTCATTGCCACAGTAAATAGATGAAACCCACTAGCATGAGTAGGAGTTGTTTGAGCCCTGTTGTGCCTACTCATTCATGCTTGTTTGTCATGCCTGCTACTGCTTAGAGTTGAGTCAGGTCTGATTCATCGGGGATGAATCAGAGGCGTGTGAACATGTCCTACTGTGTGTGAGGTAAGTGTGTGAACACGATTTGGTAAAGGTAGCGGTGAGAGGCCATGTAGGAGTACATGGTGGGTTGTCTCATTGTAGCCGTCCTCAGGAACTGAGTTCTGTGTTTGTGATCCATGATTCAGTTACTACCATACATTGGGCCCTGAAATATGACCCCGCTCGACTTCTCATTCACCCTCGTCCTCTGTCCAGGAGTTGCAAGTAGTTTCTGGTGTTTGTAGTATGCTGGAGGCCGTGGACAGCGCTGACCGTAGGGGTGGGCTGTGATGCGGTAGGCACGTGGCCGGGTAAACCGGGCGCCCGTTTGGTGTCACGGAACCCTGTTCACATCGTTTGGGGCTGTGAGCGAAACTCCGGCCGGATCTCCTCATGGATGGAACCCGAATAGGCGATAAACCTGGACTAGAGACTTGAGTGTTTAGGTAGGTCGTGGTCTACACCCACGTCGGCTTTCGCTTGAAGTCTGCCGAGCACATGTCGTGTGCAGACGCTAAGTGGTGGAAACATGTATGAAGAAGTACACCCCTGCAGGGTTAACATCATCTATTCGAATAGCCGTGTCCGCGGAAAAGGACTTCTGGATTACTTATATTAGTTCATAGACAAGTGAAAGTGGATACTTTAAAATGCGCAAGATAAGCGTGAGTGCTATGGATGGCGTTCTCGTAGGGAGACGGGAGCGGATCCATAGTGGTGTATTGATATGGTGAATATGTGGACTCGTGTGCGCCACCTCAAAAGAGTCGCTTGCAGTCGTAGTTTAGGATAGCCACCGAGTCAAAGCTGGCTTGCTGCAGTCAAACCCTACCATCCCCTTTGTTGATAATGATGCATATGTAGATAGTTCTGATGTAAGTCTTGCTGGGTACATTTGTACTCACGTTTGCCTATTTTATGTTTTTGCAGAGAGACTTCGGTCTCGCTAGTAGTTTCACGTGGACTTCGACGTTTAGCTTGATACCTCAGCTACGATCTTGTGCCCTCGGCAGGATCTGGTAGATAGTCAGGCTTCTCAGCCTTTTCATTTATAGTTGTATGTACTCAGACATGATAGCTTCCGCTTGTGCTTTGACTTGTATGCTCTGAGTGTTGGGTCACGAGACCCATGTTTGTAATATCTCGCTCCTCGGAGCCTATTGAATAAACTACTTGAGTAGTAGAGTCATTTTGTGATGCCATGTTGTATTGCACATATCGAGCATATTGTGTGTATGTTATTGAAATGCTTGGTATGTGTGGGATCTGACCATCTAGTTGTTTATCTTTAGTAGCCTCTCTTACCGGGAAATGTCTCCTAGTGTTTCCACTGAGCCATGGTAGCTTGCTACTGCTCCGGAACACTTAGGCTGGCCGGCATGTGTCCTTCTTCGTTCCTGTGTCTGTCCCTTCGGGGAAATGTCACGCTTTGAGTACCGGAGTCCTGTTAGCCCGCTACAGCCCGGTTTACCGGAGTCCTGCTAGCCCAGTGCTACAGCCCGGACCCACTTGCTGATGACCGACACGTCCGAAGCTGGGTCATGGATGCCTGTCCCTGTAAGTCTGTGCCACTTTGGGTTTACGACTAGTCATGTCAGCCCGGGCTCCTTATCATATGGATGCTAGCGACACTATCATATACATGAGCCAAAAGGCGCAAA
Source organism: Triticum aestivum (assembly GCF_018294505.1). Taxonomy (NCBI): domain Eukaryota; kingdom Viridiplantae; phylum Streptophyta; class Magnoliopsida; order Poales; family Poaceae; genus Triticum; species Triticum aestivum. The sequence continues at coordinate 214,762,244 of NC_057801.1, forward strand.
CGGTCCCGGGCAAAGGTAAGGCGACACCCGTGGGGATACCGTGCGTGAGGCCGCAAAGTGATATGAGGTGTTACCGGCTAGATCGATGTGACATCGAGTCGGGGTCCTGACAGCGTTGGTATCAGAGCTTGACTGTCTGTTGGATTACCAAGCCAAACTGGTCGAAGTTGAGTTTAGAAATTCCTTAGTTATATAAGGGAATTGATTGTGGGATGGAACGTAAGGCTCTTTTTACTCCTTATACCTCATGGCCTTCTGATCTGAGTCATCATCTTCTCTTCTACGGGGATTAAGAACTAGGCTATCTCTTCTTTCTATTAGGATCACGTGTTACTAATCCGTAGACTTATAAGATTGTTGGATTTAAGCTTGAGTTCAGTTTCTACTACTTCTGTATGTTAATTGTTGATCTCGAAACCTTGATATCGTGCTTCTGAGTGGTTATGCCACCATTTTGTGAATGTCTCAAATCTTTTCTGAGCATTTACAGCCGTTATGCTGTCCGAGTCATCCCAGGTTTCCAAACAGTCTGATGCATTTGCAAATCCCTTCCTCCTGTTTCCGATGTGCCTTTGGTCAGATTAATCACACAAATTGTTGAGTTGAGGTACTCTACCGCCTCAGCCTTTATGTTAGAGTTATTACTATGACCCTAGGTGTCTCAGGGGATCATCTAGTAGTCTAGCCATGTTTTGTGTCCCAGTGTGATGATTCTGGCTTTTATTCTCGAAAGCATCCCGTGATGCCACTTAGTAGTAGGTATTCTACTCCTTGGGCTTTGAACCCGAGGTTCACTCCACTTACTTCATGTTGATAGTGTTTGCTAGTTCCTTAGGCTATTAATAACCTTTACGATAGTCCTCGAGATCCGTGGTATTTCCTTCTTCCAAATACTATGAACCGCTTATGGCAGATGTTTATTGGATCAAAAAAATGACAATTAGAGTACTCTTGAGGAGTTCTCCATTCATAAATCGTGACTCTGCCAGTTCTACCTTTCTGCATGGGTTATCCGGAAGAAATATGTTGAACTTGGTTCGACATACTAATCTATGCATCCACAACTCAGAAAGTTATATGTTCCTTTGAGTTGTTCTCTTTAGTTGCATTCTGACCCTCGTCTATCAATTGATATCAAGAGTATGCATGCATTCGTTTATCGATGCCTATTACTCTTGTGATCCGTCAAGCCATTCTATTGCAGAATGACTAGGAGAAACAAACTCCAGTACTTCTTCCATATCTAGGATTGGGTCAAAGTAGTTGTATTCCGTAGATCAAATGCCAATCCAGCTTTTGGTTCTGCTCTACCTTGGAGTATTACATATTTTATATCGAGATTATTATAGGAATTGCACACCATCCCATGAACTCTTGGTACAGTGATACTTCTTGCCATCACTATTCATTCCTCGGCCCTCGTGTTGATGCAACCGGAATACCGACAAATGAATTGTGATGTGTGAAATCAATACTGCTAGCAACTCTGTTGCTTGGTAGTTAAAGGATAATAATTTCATTCTTAGTATGTTGGTTTTCGAATCATCATTCTAAGGTTGATCATGCTACCTAGTCCTTGTTCTCAGTGCCCTCCTCGATCGATGGGTTAGGATTATTTCAAATTCTTGCTCTATTGATCATATCGTCTTGCCCTGAAAAGCAAGATTGTTCTCGAGCTTAGTAACATACCGGTGGCTCGTGATTTTCTGAATATCTTCTCAGAAGTATTACCAGGTTGTCACCTGACCGCTATGTTGAGCTCGTGATCAAGTTGGTTTCTTGTGAACCACCTTCTCTCCAAGAATCGGTGTTAGATATCCCTGAGCTAGTTGGTTAAGCTAAACAATAACTTGGAGGGTTGAAAGATAAAAGCTTGTCTGACTTAGTTCGTTCCAAAGGGATATTCTTGTGTAGTGTGTGTTGAAGAAAGATGATATCTTCATCGATTGGTCCCTGTGATCAGTTGCTGGACCTATTGTCTTATCAATCCTTTGATTTTAGTGTGGGCTATCGTCAAATCAAATCAGTACCAACGATGCTCGTAATGTTGTCTTACTCGTGGTTGATCCCTCGAGCATACACCCCTACATCTTTGGTCTGACCAATGCTATCACTTGTTCACTTAACTATGGAATTCCTTTTAAAAGGAAACCCGGATGAATTGTTGTTGAGCCCATTGACAACATCCTTATTCCCTCCATGATTTTGTTGAACATTAAGTTAGTGTTGGAAACTTTTGAAAGCATTTCTTCATGCTAGTTCATGGAGCAAATGTTCGGATGTAAGAAGTGACTTCCTCCAGTCCATGTGCATTTGATGCAAGTTGCCGCCGTGGATTCGAGAAAGTCAATGTTGTTTCCTTTGGAATCATCCCAAGTCAGTCATGCATACGTGCGAAGTATTCTGTGGTCTGGAGATTTGCAACCTCCATTCTATATGTATATCCTAGCACACCAAGCCACTGATTGAGTTGTTCAAAGATAAAGGAGTCTGTCCAAGGTGAACTCTTTGGATTTCCACGCGTGGAGACTTCGATGTCCTTAATGATGGTTTCCCCTCCTGAACTCGGTAGTGTTTTATTATAAGACTACCACGTGGTCATGTTTGTCTGGGACAGCGTGTTCACATGTTGTAGCAGAACCAGCTCATGTTTTGGAGCTTACTATCGTAGCTCACTCCTCGAGAATCCCGCAACATTATCTCGTCGATTTGCGTTGCAAACTTTCATTTTTCTTTCTAGACTTGATGAGTCTGGGATATCCTGACACCAACCAGATCTGAATCTCAGGCAGATATGATGGTTTGGAACATTTCCCAAGAACTATAATATTGGTCCCTCGATAACCGGTAAAGTGGATGTCGAGGCCAGCACCACCCAGCCGAGAGACCTATTATTGTAGTATCTTGATTAAAGAAGTTGGCCACCTCCCTATAAGGATTTCGTAGGGTTTACCTCCCTAGTTGTTCCTTATGGATTCTTGTGTTCCCGAAGTCCGACCTTTTACTTGATGTTCTAGATATCAAACCATATCTATGAATGGGTTACACTAGCACATCAAGGAGAACATTAGAAGCAGAGTGCTAAATGTCTCTCGGTCGATCATCCAGATTTTATTTCCTTGGCCCCGCCAAGGGTGAAATCTGAGAAGGTGTTATCTTCCTTTGCATCTGCATCCTCCATCACCATTCATCATGGTAGTAAGTTGTGTTATCGGACCCTTGACACGGATGTTGGTAAAACCTTGATGATTATGGAATTGCTCAAGTTCTTGAGAGCACGCACAAGCGTTAGGTGTTATCGCCGGCACTAACCGGGATTGCTCCTAGTCCCTTCGGTTATGCTATAACCACTCCAACAGTGAATTCACTCCTTATTGTTGGGTTCTTCCCCAGTTACCAGAATCATTCCCAGCATTTGCATTTTGTTCCCAGCTTGCACCGCCAATGTGCCATCCTACCATGGGTCTCTTCCACCTCCGGTGATAAGCAAATTCATCCATTACGTTGTCTTCAACAAGGTAATCCACATCATCCAAGTCCGAGTATGCCATTCTACAGACCCCCTCCAAACGATCGTTGTGAATTGCCTTATGCTGGTATGAAGAGTTTCAATGATCTCTGAATCAAAAGTAATTCTTTTTGCCACTTAAGGTAATACTCTACGATCACCTTCCTCCAGGATGTTTCGTCGTGGTATCATGGCTACTCAACTCTTCGCTACGTTGGCAATCGTTTACCACCTTCTTCAGCGTGGAATCGTTGTCTACCTAGTGAACCTTCGTCATCTGTTCCACTCCATTTCTTCAAATCTATGCTTCGTCTCCCAGCTCAAGAGATGTTGCTATGTCTCATTCCGTGAGTTGTTCGATCTTCGAGAAGATCGACCCTTCTAGAGTCTCTTTCCCTCCAGGTCATGTTGGCAGGATTTCTCAGAGCAAGACGACAAGACAAAGATGGTGATCGAATCAACATTTCTATGAAGTGCAACCTGGATCGTGAAGATTATACTAGTTGCGTTTACCTTTCACCTTACCCTACGCTTGAATCTCGAGACGAGATTCTTGTTTAGTGGGGGTGAGTTGTCACATCCCTAGCTTCTGGCATTGCACTAGTACTAGCCTTTGGTGATGCATCATGTTTACTTTTACAGAAAGTTGAAATGGGGATTGTCCAAACCCTAGCATTTTAAGAATTCACCAGGTTCACCTAAAATATTTTCAGTCAATCCAAGTGGCTTTCAAAAATGTTCATCATCTTTGGAAAAATGCTGGAAACAGTAACCAGAGATGATGCACATTTTTCCATGTCATTTTGGATCTTTGAACTAATATATATTGTATTTGAGTTGGAGCAAATATATGTTATATATATTTTTAATGCTTCAATAATTCTGATATTTTGTGAGGGGCTCTAGAATATTACTTTCAGTCCCTGCAAAAATTATTGGAAGAAACAAAAATGATTTAGTGTTTGAACTAAATCAAAACAGATTGAAACAAATAGAAAACAATGATTAAAAAATAAAACAGAGCAAAATAAAAAGGGAGAGGCCACCTGGGCCACTTACCTGGCCTTACCCGCGCAGCCACCAGAGCCGGCCCAGTTCCCCCAGCCGGCCCAGCCCAGCTCCTCCTCCTTTGTCCTCTTCCTCCTCTGCCAGGAGGACGAGCAGAGGCGAGGCGTGGCGCGCGTCGACGCCGGCCACCTCCTGCTTCGCGCTGGAGGCCTCCCCCTTCGAGCCTATCCATGCGTGGAGACGCCACGCAGCCGCCCGAAGCCGTCCAGCCCTCCCTCTCTTCCCCTGGACCCCGTTCCCTCCTCTGCTTCCCTCCCGCGCACACCACCGAGCGGAGCTCGCCGTCTTCGTCGCCGTAACCATGGCCACCAGCCCTCCCTCGCCCATCCAGCGTGCTTGAGAGCTCCGTCACGACATCTTCGACCTCCCCACCAAGCCATGGAACTACGGACGCGCCACAACGTCGCCGGCATCGCCGTTTCCATCGCCGGCCGCCGAGGATCTTCATCGTCAATTCACCACCATCGTCGCGTCCCCGAGCCGGCTAACCACCCCTACGGCACCGCTGTGAGCTCCCACGCCTCCCCTCCCTCTTTTCCCCTTCGATTGCGCCCTGTAGCCTCGATTCCACCGGAGCCGCGAGCTCGGCTCCGCCGGCGATGTCGCCGCCGTCGTTGCAGGTCACCGAACTCGCGTCCGAGCACGACCTCGAGCTCGTGGATCTTCCAGGAGCCCGCCCAGCCTCTCAGCTCGCTCGCTCGCCAAGCGTAGCCCCGTGCCCGTGCTGGCCCGAACTCCGGTCGCCGCCGCGGGCCCCGTTCCGGTGAGCTCGAGCCACCCCAGCCCCTGCCGGTTGCATAGATGGATGCGGGCGACTCCCCGCTACGCGTAGAGCCCCTCAGTCGCCGATTTGGTCGCCGAAGGAGCGTTTCCGACGCCCTCCGCCGTTGCTGGCATCGTCGGCGACAAGCCGCGGGTCAACTCCGGCGGGTTTGACCCGGGGTTTGACCCCCTGACGTGTGGGCCCAGGCGCCTGCTTAGTTAGTGCTAAGTTAGTTAGTGTTAACTAACTTAGTTAATTAGGTAGGCCACTGACATGCGGGCCCCGCCCGGCTAACTAAGTTAGTTAGGGCTAACTAACCTGGTTAGTTGACTGAGACACTGACGTGTGGACCCCACACGTCAGGTTTGACCTGGGGCGCTCGGTTGACCCTGCTGACGTCACTATTACGTCATGCTGACGCAGTATTTGTTCTGGAATTTAAATAAATCCTAAATGATTTATAAATTTCAGAAAATGCCTAAAAACTTCCAAAATTCATAGAAAATTAACCGTAACTCCAAATTAAATAATTTATGTATGAAAAATTATCAGAAAAATTCAAGGAATCCATCTATACCATTTTCATGCATGTTAGAACAACTTATCACTACTGTTTAGAGCAAATGAAGTGAATGACATTTAAATAATCACATATGGAGTTTGAATTTGAATCTTGTATTCAAACCAACTTCATTTAATTTGTTGCTAGTTGCATTAGCTCAAAACACATTCATATTGCCATGTCATGATCATGCATCATATTGTGCATTGCATTGATTGTGTTCCCTTCTGTGTTGCCGGTATTTGTCCCCTCTCGATAGACGTGATACCGATGATGTGATCGTTGACACTGATGAAGACTCAATGTTATCTTCAGAAGCGCCAGGCAAGCAAAACCCCCTTGTTCATTCCGACACAATCCTACTCTCTCGCTCCTGCTCTCTTTTACTGCATTAGGACAACAACGATTCAACTGTTACTTGCTGCGGTAGCTGAACCCCTTTATCCTCTGCATGACCTGTCATTCCACAGTAATTAGATGAAACCCACTAGCATGAGTAGGAGTTGTTTGAGCCCTGATGTGCCTACTCATTCATGCTTGTTTGTCATGCCTGCTACTGCTTAGAGTTGAGTCAGGTCTGATTCATCGGGGATGAATCAGAGGTGTGTGAACATGTCCTACTGTGTGTGAGCTAAGTGTGTGAACACGATTTGGTAAAGGTAGCGGTGAGAGGCCATGTAGGAGTACATGGTGGGTTGTCTCATTGCAGCCGTCCTCAGGAACTGAGTTCTATGTTTGTGATCCATGATTCAGCTACTACCATACATTGGGCCCTGAAATATGACCCCGCTCGACTTCTTATTCACCCTTGTCCTCTGTCCAGGAGTTGCAAGTAGTTTCTGGTGTTTGTAGTATGCTGGAGGCCGTGGACAGCGCTGACCGTAGGGGTGGGCTGTGATGCGGTAGGCACGTGGCCGGGTAAACCGGGCGCCCGTTTGGTGTCACGGAACCCTGTTCACATCGTTTGGGGCTGTGAGCGAAACTCCGGCCGGATCTCCTCATGGATGGAACCCGAATAGGCGATAAACCTGGACTAGAGACTTGAGTGTTTAGGTAGGTCGTGGTCTACACCCACGTCGGCTTTCGCTTGAAGTCTGCCGAGCACATGTCGTGTGCAGACGCTAAGTGGTGGAAACATGTATGAAGAAGTACACCCCTGCAGGGTTAACATCATCTATTCGAATAGCCGTGTCCGCGGAAAAGGACTTCTGGATTACTTATATCAGTTCATAGACAAGTGAAAGTGGACACTTTAAAATGCGCAAGATAAGCGTGAGTGCTATGGATGGCGTTCTCGTAGGGAGACGGGAGCGGATCCATAGTGGTGTATTGATATGGTGAATATGTGGACTCGTGTGCGCCACCTCAAAAGAGTCGCTTGCAGTCGTAGTTTAGGATAGCCACCGAGTCAAAGCTGGCTTGCTGCAGTCAAACCCTACCATCCCCTTTGTTGATAATGATGCATATGTAGATAGTTCTGATGTAAGTCTTGCTGGGTACATTTGTACTCACGTTTGCCTATTTTATGTTTTTGCAGAGAGACTTCGGTCTCGCTAGTAGTTTCACGTGGACTTCGACGTTTAGCTTGATACCTCAGCTACGATCTTGTGCCCTCGGCAGGATCTGGTAGATAGTCAGGCTTCTCAGCCTTTTCATTTATAGTTGTATGTACTCAGACATGATAGCTTCCGCTTGTGCTTTGACTTGTATGCTCTGAGTGTTGGGTCACGAGACCCATGTTTGTAATATCTCGCTCCTCGGAGCCTATTGAATAAACTACTTGAGTAGTAGAGTCATTTTGTGATGCCATGTTGTATTGCACATATCGAGCATATTGTGTGTATGTTATTGAAATGCTTGGTATGTGTGGGATCTGACCATCTAGTTGTTTATCATTAGTAGCCTCTCTTACCGGGAAATGTCTCCTAGTGTTTCCACTGAGCCATGGTAGCTTGCTACTGCTCCGGAACACTTAGGCTGGCCGGCATGTGTCCTTCTTCGTTCCTGTGTCTGTCCCTTCGGGGAAATGTCACTCTTTGAGTACCGGAGTCCTGTTAGCCCGCTACAGCCCGGTTTACCGGAGTCCTGCTAGCCCAGTGCTACAGCCCGGACCCACTTGCTGATGACCGACACGTCCGAAGCTGGGTCATGGATGCCTGTCCCTGTAAATCTGTGCCACTTTGGGTTTACGACTAGTCATGTCAGCCCGGGCTCCTTATCATATGGATGCTAGCGACACTATCATATACGTGAGCCAAAAGGCGCAAACGGTCCCGGGCAAAGGTAAGGCGACACCCGTGGGGATACCGTGCGTGAGGCCGCAAAGTGATATGAGGTGTTACCGGCTAGATCGATGTGACATCGAGTCGGGGTCCTGACACGCTATGTCACGCTCCTCATTTAATAAGTCCAAAGCATCTTGCCGTGCTGTCTCATTGTCCGTTTCAACATAAGCCGCTACACGAGGCGAATCATGCCGGATATCACTAGGGAGAACCGCCTCTGCTCCGTAGACCATAAAAACGGCGTGTATCCGGTAGATCGGTTGGGCGTAGTATTGATACTCCATAGCACAGACGGTAGCTCTTCAACCCAACAACCCGGTGTTCTTTGCAATGGAACCATAAGCCGGGGTTTGATGCCTCGCAAGATCTCTTGATTAGCTCGTTCTGCCTGCCCATTGGACTGGGGGTAAGCCAGTGATGATACGTCAAGTCGGATGTGCTCACGTTCACAGAATTCCTTCATAGCACCCTTGGATAAATTGGTACCATTGTCAGTAATGATGCTGTGTGGAAAGCCAAACCGGAAAATCACCTTTTTAATGAACTGCACTGCTGTAGCTGCATCACACTTACTAACAGGCTCCGCTTCAACCCACTTGGTAAATTTATCGACTGCCACCAAAAGGTGGGTTTTCTTATCCTTGGACCTTTTAAAAGGTCCGACCATATCCAGCCCCCATGTTGCAAACAGCCAAGTAATTGGAATCATCCTCAATTCTTGAGCCGGCACATGAGCACGCCTTGAAAATTTCTGACACCCATCACACCGTTTAACCAAGTCCTCCGCATCAGCATGAGCTGTCAACCAGTAGAACCCGTGACAAAACGCCTTAGCCACCAGAGACTTTGAACCGGCGTGGTGACCAAAATCCCCTTCATTGATTTCACGTAAAATTTCACAGCCTTCCTCAGGGGAGACGCAGCATTGAAATGCCCCTGATACACTGCAATGATGCAATTCGCCATTGACAATGGTCATAGACTTGGATCGCCGGACTATCTGCCTGGCTAGAGTCTCATCCTCTGGCAACTCTCCCCGGTTCATGTACGCAAGATAAGGAACTGTCCAATCCGGTATAACATGCAGGGCTGCCACCAATTGAGCCTCCGGATCAGGAATAGCCAAATCCGCTTCACCTAGGAGGATGACTGACGGATTGTGCAACACATCAAGAAAGACATTAGGCGGGACCGGTTTACGCTAAGAGCCCAACCGGCTTAAAGCGTCTGCCGCTTCATTTTTTCGACGATCCACGTGATCCACCTGATAACCCTTGAAGTGACCTGCAACAATATCCACCTCATGACGATATGCAGCCATGAGTGGGTCTTTAGAATCACAAGTGCCAGACACCTGTTGAGCTACGAGGTCCGAGTCACCGAAGCACTTAACCCGACTTAGATTCATCTCTTTAGCCATCCGGAGACCATGGAGCAAGGCTTCATACTCAGCTGCATTATTAGTACAAGAGAACATTAAGCGGAGAACATAACAAAACTTATCACCTCGTGGGGAAGTTAACACGACTCCAGCCCCCGAGCCTTCCAATTGCCTGGATCCATCAAAATGGATAGTCCAATATGTGTGATCCGGCTTCTCCTCTGGTGCTTGCAACTCAGTCCAATCATTGATGAAATTAACAAGTGCTTGAGACTTCACCGTCGTCCGGGGTACGTACTTCAATCCGTGCGGCCCAAGTTCTATAGCCCACTTGGCAATCCGGCCGGTCGCCTCCCGATTCTGTATGATATCGCCCAAGGAAGCTGAACTGACCACTGTGATAGGGTGCCCTTGGAAATACTGCTTCAACTTCCGGCTTGCCATGAAAACTCCATATACCAGCTTCTGCCAATGCGGATACCTTTGCTTGGATTCAATAAGCACCTCGCTGATATAGTAAATCGGACGCTGAACCGGATACTCCTTGCCTGCCTCCTTGCGTTCTACTACAATAGCCACGCTAACTGCGCGACCATTGGCTGCTACGTATAGCAATAACGGCTCCTTGTCAACCGGAGCTGCAAGAATGGGCGGATTGGCTAATTGCCGCTTCAAGTCCTCCAACGCTTCATCAGCAGCCGGACTCCAGACGAATTGATCTGTCTTTCTCAGCATCTGGTATAAAAAGGGATGGCCTTCTCTCCAAGGCGGCTGATAAACCGGCTCAGCGCGGCAATCCGACCCGCCAAACGCTGAACATCGTTGATACACTTCGGTTTAGCCAGGGAGGTGATAGCCGTAATCTTCTCCGGATTAGCCTCGATTCCTCTGTTGGACACAAGAAAGCCCAGTACTTGCCTGCCAGAACACCAAAAACACATTTGGCCGGGTTAAGCATCATCTTGTAAACCCACAAGTTGTCAAAGGTTTCCTTCAAATCATCAACCAGCGTCTCCCTCTGCCTTGACTTGACTACAATATCATCCACATAGGCGTGCACATTGCGGCCGATCTGCTTATGCAGGCTGTTCTGTACACACCGTTGATAAGTGGCTTGGGCGCTCTTGAGCCCAAAAGGCATAGATACATAGCAGAAGGCTCCAAAGGGAGTAATAAACGTCGTCTTCTCCTGGTCCTTTACCGCCATTTTGATCTGATGATACCCAGAATACGCATCCAAAAAACTCAAACGCTCACAACCCGCCGTGGCATCAATAATCTGGTCAATGCGGGGGAGGGCAAAAGGATCCGCTGGACAAGCCTTGTTAAGATCTGTATAATCCACACACATACGCCAAGTGCCATTTTTCTTAAGAACTAGCACCGGATTAGCAAGCCACTCTGGATGGAACACTTCAATGATAAAACCAGCTGCTAAGAGCCTGGCCACCTCCTCCCCAATAGCTTTGCGCCTCTCTTTGTTAAACCGGCGGAGGAATTGCTTTACCGGTTTATACTTGGGATCAACATTAAGAGTGTGCTTAGCGAGTTCCCTCGGTACACCTGGCATGTCAGAAGGCTTCCATGCAAAGATGCCCCGATTCTCACGGATGAACTCGATGAGCGTGCTTTCCTATTTAGGGTCCAAGTTGGCACTGACAGTGAACTGCTTGGACGAATCGCCGGGCACGAAGTCAACAAGCTTGGTCTCAGCCGCTGATTTGAACTTCAGATCTGAATCATGCTCCGTAGTTGGCTTCTTCAAAGGGGTCATGTCTGCCGGATCAACATTGTCCCTATAATATTTTAACTCCTCCGTGGCACAAACCGACTCTGCATAGGCCGCATCACCTTCCTCACATTCCAAAGCAATCTTGCGGCTCCCATGAACCGTTATTGTCCCTTTGTGACTCGGCATCTTGAGCTGCAAATAGATATAACAAGGCCGTGCCATGAATTTGGCATAAGCCAGCCGCCCAAACAAGACGTGATACGGGCTCCGGATCTTCACCACCTCAAAGGTTAGTGTCTCGGATCGGGAATCATGCTTGTCCCCAAAAGCCACCTCCAGGGCTATCTTACCAACAGGATATGCTTATTTGCCAGGCACCACACCATGGAACACCGTATTAGACGGTTTGAGATTTTTGTCTGTGAGCCCCATGCGGCGGAATGTCTCATAGTATAGGATGTTAATACTGCTCCCTCCATCCATGAGCACCTTGGTGAATTTATAACCTCCCACCTGAGGGTCTACCACTAATGCCAACTGGCCCGGATTGTCCACCCGGGGTGGGTGATCCTCCCTGCTCCACACGATAGGCTGTTCCGACCAACGTAAGTAACGTGGTACGGCCGGTTCAACAGAGTTCACCGCTCGCTTGTGAAGTTTCCGGTCGCGCTTATCCAAGCTAGTTGTGAAAACGTGATACTGCCCATTGTTCAACTGTTTTGGATGGCTCTGATAACCCGACTGCTGCTGCTGCTGCTGTTGGTTGTAACCCCCTTGACTGGTCTGATTATTCTGGTTGTTATGACCGCCCTGATTAAAACCTGAACCGGAAGCTCCATCGTGGCTCGGCCCATGGAAACCGGATCCTGAGCCACCACCTGACCCATGGTTATATCGGAAGGCATTAGAGTTTTTAAACTCCTGCATAATGTAACAATCCTTCCAAAGGTGGTTCACCGGCGCTTCCTTCGTCCCATGTTTCAGACAAGGCTGATTCAACAAATAGTTTAAGCGATCCGGGTTAGGATTCGGAGCTCCACTACGATTCGCCGCTTTACCTCTGCGCCGCTGACCCTTGTCCTGCGCATTAGTGTTAGCCACAAAGTCCATGCTGCCATCCGCTTTACGCTTGCCTCCGTTCCCATGGCTCGCCGGTTTGTGTTGATGCCCCTTGAAATTAATGTTCTTCTTTCCCTTCCCTGCTTCGTCATCGTTAGTCTCAGGATCCTTGGTACTATCAGAATCAGCATACTTCACCAAAGCGGCCATGAGAGTTCCCATGTCGTTATAGAACCGCTTCATACGCCCCAACTTCAACTTCAGAGGCTTAAACTGGTAGTTGCCCTCTAGGGTTAAAATCGCAGAGTCAGCATTGATCCTGTCAGACGAGTGCAAGACTTCCGAAACGTGGCGTACCCAATGGGTTGTTGACTCTCCGTCCTCCTGAACACAAGCGGCCAAGTCTACTATGGACTTAGGCTGCTTACACGTATCTTTGAAATTCTGGATAAACCGGGTCCGCAACTGGGCCCATGAACTAATAGAATTAGGCGGCAGGCTCTTCAACCAAGTACGGGCCATGCCTTCAAGCATCATGGTGAAGTATTTTGCACACGCGGTCTCATCCACATCCAGCATCTCCATGGCCATCTCATAACTCTCTACCCATGCTTCTGGAGATAAGTCAGTGGTGTAATTCGGCACCTTGCGCGGACCCTTGAAGTCTTTGGGCAGGCGCACATTGCGTAAAGCGGGGACTAGACAGGGCACTCCCAGGCTAGAGGCGACCCCTGGCCCGGCAGAGGTGGTAGGATGAACCGGTGTAAGCTGATCCGCCTCGTTCTGTGCTGCTAACTCGGCCTCCCTTCGTGCCCGGGCCCGGTCCACTACATCCTGAGCATCGCGAACACCACCTGTCGGGTTATTGCCACGGGCCGTTTCATGGCTCCGCGCATTGCTTGATACAGCAGGTTCATCCATGTGCCTACTATAGCTCCAGCTTGGACGAGGTGTGGAATGAATCCGATCGTGGCTGTATGAATATGCCTCCTGCTGAATCAAAGCGGTCCGGAGAAGTTCCTTAACCCAGCGCGTCTCTATTGCTTGCGGAGAGTCTCCTTCGATCGGGATAGCTTCTAATCGCGCAGCAGCTGCGACAAGATTGTCCATAGGATTAGAATAATGACCCGGAGGTGTCTGGACCGGTGGAGGAATCACAATGTTCTGCCGAGGAGGTTCCATCAGGTAGGGTTGAACTGTCGCTCCTGGCCCTGGTTCCTCGACCCGGTTTACCTCCCGGTGCCCCGGCGGATTACTGGTTCCAGCCTCCGGAGTGTGAAAAGAGATTTCGAGGGTCGAACCCTAACGGCAGGCGTGATCTGTGCTTCCGCTTCAAGACCTCATGTGATGCGTTCTGGTCGAGCATGAGCTTATAGGCCTGGGCGTCCAAAGCGGCCCGCTCTGCAGCCATTCTGTCCTTCTCTGCTGCCAGGTCGGCTTTGGCCTGTGCGATCTGCTCTCTCACCTTTGCAACCTCTACATCATGAGCCTCCTGATCCGCCGGATTGGCCTCTGCCATAAGTACAACTAGTGCATCAAACAGGTCAGACAGAACTTGAACCGGTGGGCGCACAAGGCCTCCTGCCCCTGCTGCCGCTGCCGCTGCTGATCCGGAGAACATTGCTGCTGCAGTCGAGGAGTGATTCGCCGCCTGCGTACCGGCCATGAATATTCCAACCCGGTTGATCTGCTCAGGGGGGTCCGGAATACTGTCGCCATCAGAACAGCCCCTAATCTGGTCGTCTTGCAACTGGTACAATGATTCAGTCTCCCCGGTCGAGGACTCGTCGCTAGAATAGACGACGGTCTCGCTACCGTATTCTGACTCGTCCCCATGCTCTCCTCCGTGGATGACTCCCACGAAGGCACGCTTCACGACCGGTTTAACCTGGGCAGATCTCGCACGCTGAGCCGTTTCGACGAGGTTGGTGCAGATGTCCGGCTCAGGCCCAGGCTCACCAATCTTGCCGATAAAAACGTGTATGCCACCAAAGGGGACCCGGTACCCGTACTCGATCGAGCCGGCTTCGGGACCCCATCCTACATCGTCGATGTAGAGCTTGCCGCAACGACTCTTGGTCATCCGGCCCACATCATAGCCTTCAAGTCCTTTGAGCTTGCCCTCCAAGATCATCAAACCGTCGTGCGATAGCCCCACGGTGGGCGCCAACTGTCGTGGTTTTATCACGGCAGATGTCCTCATGAAGGGACTTAGTTGTGGAGCCATCGCTACAGGTTAACTTGAAGGGGTTAAAGCAGACGCAAAGACACAAGGGTTTATACTAGTTCGGCCCCTTCAATGAAGGTAAAAGCCTATGTCTAGTTGTGATGGAATTGATGTGGTCTCAATGACTAGGGAGCCACCTTATGCACCAAGTGCATGTCAGTCGGTGGAACCTGTCTCACGTCAGAGTACGTGTAAGGTCGGTCCGGGCCGCTTCATCCCACAATACCGTTGAAACAAGATTGGACTAGTAACGGTAAGCATATTGTACAAAATCAACGCCCACAACTACTTTGTGTTCTACTCGTGCAAAGAATCTATGCAATAGACCTAGCTCTGATACCACTATTGGGTAACGTAGCAGAAATTCAAAATTTTCCTACGTGTCACCAAGATCTATCTATGGAGAAACCAGCAATGAGGGGAAGGAGAGTGCATCTACATACCCTTGTAGATTGCTAAGTGGAAGCGTTCAAGAGAACGGGGTTGAAGGAGTCGTACTCGTCGTGATCCAAATCACCGGAGATCCTAGTGCCGAACGGACGGCACCTCCACGTTCAACACACGTACAGCCCGGTGACGTCTCCCATGCCTTGATCCAGCAAGGTGAGAGGGAGAGGTTGAGGAAGACTCCATCCAGTAGCAGCACAATGGCGTGGTGGTGGTGGAGGAGCGTGGCAATCCTGCAGGGCTTCGTCAAGCACCGCGGGAGAGGAGAAGGGAGAGAGGTAGGGCTGCGCCAAGAGGGAGAGATTCTCATGTGTTGGGCAGCCCCCACACCTCAAGTATTTATAGGGGGAGGGGAGGGGGCTGCGCCCCCTCTAGGGTTCCCTCCCCAGGGGTGGCGGCAGCCCCCAGATCCCATCTGGGTGGCGGCCAGAAGGAGAGAGGGGGGAGGCGCACCTAGGGTGGGCCTTAGGGCCCATCTGCCCTAGGGTTTGCCCCCTTCCCCACTTCCTTGCGCCTTGGGCCCTGTGGGGGGGTGCACCAGCCCACCTGGGGCTGGTCCCCTCCCACACTTGGCCCATGCAGCCCTACGGGGTTGGTGGCCCCACTTGGTGGACCCCCGGGACCCTCCCAGTGGTCCCGGTACGTTACCGGGAAAACCCGAAACTTTTCCGGTGACCAAAACAGGACTTCCCATATATAAATCTTTACCTCCGGACCATTCCGGAACTCCTCGTGACGTCCAGGATCTCATCCGGGAATCCGAACAACATTCGGTAACCACATACAAACTTCCTTTATAACCCTAGCATCATCGAACCTTAAGTGTGTAGACCCTACGGGTTCGGGAGACATGCAGACATGACCGAGACGTTCTCCGGTCAATAACCAACAGCGGGATCTGGATACCCATGTTGGCTCCCACATGTTCCACGATGATCTCATCGGATGAACCATGATGTCAATGACTCAATCGATCCCGTATACAATTCCCTTTGTCTAGCAGTATTGTACTTGCCCGAGATTCGATCGTCGGTATACCGATACCTTGTTCAATCTCGTTACCGGCAAGTCTCTTTTACTCGTTCCGTAACACATCATCCCGTGATCAACCCCTTGATCACATTGTGCACCTGATGATGTCCTATCGAGTGGGCCCAGAGATACCTCTCCGTTTAGACGGAGTGACAAATCCCAGTCTCGATTCGTGCCAACCCAACAGACACTTTCGGAGATACCTGTAGTGCACCTTTATAGCCACCCAGTTACGTTGTGACGTTTGGTACACCCAAAGCATTCCTACAGTATCCGGGAGTTGCACAATCTCATGGTCTAAGGAAATGATACTTGACATTAGAAAAGCTTTAGCATACGAACTACGATCTTTGTGCTAGGCTTAGGATTGGGTCTCGTCCATCACATCATTCTCCTAATGATGTGATCCCGTTATCAATGACATCCAATGTCCATGGTCAGGAAACCGTAACCATCTATTGATCAACGAGCTAGTCAACTAGAGGCTTACTAGGGACATGGTGTTGTCTATGTATCCACACATGTATCTGAGTTTCCTATCAATACAATTATAGCACGGATAATAAACGATTATCATGAAGAAGGAAATATAATAATAACTAATTTATTATTGCCTCTAGGGCATATTTCCAACAGGGCGGCGGTTGATGGGTGGGATGGGGTGGCGGACGGTGGACGCCGGGGTTTCACAGCTGGTGGAGAGGTAGTTTTGGCGCCCATGGAGTATGAATGGGGCATCGGACGGGGGGGGGGCTAAGGGAGAACCATGTTTCAATCTAGGATGTGCTTGTTTTTGGTTTTTTTTGAACAGATGGGACGTGCTTGTTTGAAATTTGGGGAAGTACAAACTTTGCCCCCTCTTAAATTTTGAACCTACTGCGGGTATAGGGTAGGATGGTAATCCCAGGTGTCCCAAATAGTGGGCGGGAGCGATTTCGGCCGCGCGCACGTGTGCTTAGGAGGCCATTGTGTATGGATGTTTTCGGAGGTGGTTGCATGGCGTCTAGATGAAGCTACAAACCTACCCCGGTTTATACCTTTGGACATCGGGCCGGTAGGTTTCACGGGATCGGAGTTAGAAAAGTAATCTCCTTCTACCGAACATTGGTCTCACACGGTTTCGTGAGAGTAGAGGCTCTTTTAGCGCTTCGTTTGAAATCTTGAAATAGAAGCATTCACGTTTAGAGTACTCTTGAACTTTGAGGATTGACCTAAATAGACAATGTTAAATTTGACCTTGTATGTTTGAAAACCTCATTAAGTTATGCGCTTCTTTTTGAAATTTTGACACATGAAAATCCTATAACTACGATTATTTTGGAATGGAGGAGGTAAATTTGAATCTATTTTGTACACGACTTTATATACTATTATGTACAAAAGCAGAGCAAAGATTGGTGCCCCCAAAATTTAGGTATGATTTACAAATGCGTGGATATCAAATTCAAATAATTGAATGGACTTCATCTTGAATTCAAAAAAATTTAAACCACCTTAAGTTGCATTCAAATGTATGCTAGTTCATAGCTAGCTATTTATAATGTTCAATGTGTAACTTTTGTATGTATAATGTGCTTTACACACACAACATAAACCATACTCATGTTTATATTCGATTTCTAAAGCGATGCATTGTCTGGAGTTCAAAATACTAACTATGTGGATCAATTACGTTGAATAATAACATACACATGCTCTAATTCGATAGAATATAGATGTCCGATGGATCAATGACCGTTCCTTACGCGAATTGCAAATATCATGATCCCATCCTAATATTTGGATACAATTTATATTCTTAATCAATGTGTACATCAGTCTTTTATGTGTAGTTTCACTCTCCATCGGTGGTCTCTCACACATGCTCACACACTCTCTCCCGAGGTGTCTTTCTTGAAGACATGCTCTCGATATAACCCTCCCTCCCTCTCGTAACCATTTACGACTGTTTTCACTAACCTTTATCACAAGCACTCTTCCTCTCACAAGCATACACACGCACAATCCCCATCGACCCTTTCTATATACATAGACCTGCCTATGTGTCTCCCGCACACACATTATCTTTAGGCCTATCTCTCATGCATTGTCTCCACCTCTCTTCCTAATTGACGAGTATGATTCTAGCAGAGCATTCTGTAGGATGCCCCTTATAGTTAGGTTGGATGAATAGTAATATCAGAGATAAGGGGTTACCTTAGTCCGAGGACCTAGGGTTACAAATCCTAGCCGGCTTTGTCAGTGGACACATAGTCCTTCACGACTCGGCTATCTTTGTCTTGTACGACTAGTCCTGCATGGGTCTCCCTAAATGTGTCATGGTCCGACCAATGTGGTGCAGGATGGAACCGAACCAAGGGCCTCACCTCGGCCCACCGGACCTCGCGCGGTGACACACCTCCTGC
Source organism: Triticum aestivum (assembly GCF_018294505.1). Taxonomy (NCBI): domain Eukaryota; kingdom Viridiplantae; phylum Streptophyta; class Magnoliopsida; order Poales; family Poaceae; genus Triticum; species Triticum aestivum. The sequence continues at coordinate 214,780,713 of NC_057801.1, forward strand.
CCCCAGGTCTCGTTATCTTCTCACACCCACACATACCAACACAGACACCACACAAAAAAATCTCCTTGTGCCTCATATACACACTCAAGGGCATCTCTCGCCGTGACATCATATTCGTCTCTCTCTCCCTAGACCTCTCTCATTTCTCGTGCTATTCCCCCCCCCCCCGCCGGCCCCTCTATCCATGCCTCTCTCGAATACATAATACACATACACCTCTCCAGGCCCTACCAAATACAACAACTACACATTCACACATGTCACATCACGTACCCCATTGATCTAAAAAGCCCTCTCTTCATGTTTATTTCACATACAACATTCATTTTCAATAAAACCACACAAAGTGTGGCCAAAAAATATTTTTTCTACATATATACAACATTAGAAAGTTATATGGAGGAATATGAATGTTAATTTGCATTGCAGTGCCCACATTGATATTTATTCCACATTGTGATTTTTTATATTTTTATACTATATATAAAGTTAGTCATAATAAAGAGAAATGAAGAGCATCTCTCTTTCCACCACATACACCCCCTCTACGCCCCTTTCACGTATGCACACAAACTATCTCCAGGTCCTCTAAAAGTACGCCCCAACACATGAACGCATGTTTCATCTTTCTCTCGCGATATATACAGTGAGATCATTGTATTTTAAGAAAAAGCACGATACGTACATTGGACTTCAGAATCCACTCATTATGGTCACCATTTATGTTTTTGGCTATTATATTGTCACGAGCTCACCCTATAGCTCTGTATTTGCTCAAGACATGACTAGTTGACCAGTTAAATGCTCTACGTGGCACCTCTAATGTTGCATCACATTATCTCACTACCATTGGGCCCACCTCTAGGCGTGTATCTACTCTACTCTTATAAAAAATAGAGTTGGTGATGATGGTGTGCCGGCCATCCTGCAATATAGCCCGTCCGATTTACATATGACGGATAGGAAGGAAACAATGGAAATTTGCAAAAAGGTACCCACACCCCTCTCCATATTTGCAAATAAGGCCTTCCCTCGTTCATCCTTTTCTCTCACAAGATAAACTACTCATACAAATTCATCTTGATGTTACGTGCAATGCATGGGCATCTTGCTACTAAGAATGAAAACAAACGATACCAACATATTGGACGGTGGTTCAAAGTCATGACCGCGGGCACAGCGGACAAGGTGGCCTTCTATTGGTATGCTGAGTCGTCTGTTTTAACACACAAGAGCTGGTGTGGTGATTATACACACACGCATGCATGCACACGAACTGCATGCACACAACACTCACACGAACACACACAGCCACACACGCACGCAACACTCACACATACACACACAACCACACACGCACGCAACACTCACACGCACACACGCACGCATGCATGCACACACCACACGACCAACACACACTCTCACGCCCAAGTGCTCAACCTACACGTGCATGCGCACACATTAGGCCCTGACAGATACATACACAACCAGGTGGTTCCCGCGCACGGGTTGGAGTCTTGTCGCGCCTGCATAAATTTGTGTTTATCTGACCTTTTTCCTATGCAAACTGACAGGTGGGACCCACAAGGAACATGGTTAATTTAACAAGTCAACATAGTGCCATGCATACTATTTTGCCGGTCAACAGAGTGCAATCCGATGCTGAACGATGAGCAAGTGACCGTATAATCATCGCAAAACGTATATAGTGACCGTAATGAGCGTATTCTAAAGTTCGGTAACCATAGTACGCTTTTCTCTCTGTAGGCCCTCCAAAACTACATCTCTACATGTTGTCGCATGTTACATCTAACAACTATGCAATACAACACTACTACTACACTCTAACACAATAAATCATGTGTGCTTTTTGTTTTACTAGATCTCATATTGTTACTTAATTATTTAGTTTGCATACATTAAAATTGCCTTTGAAATGTATGGCTAGTATCATCTACCCCGCGGGAAAAATCCTGCCCTTTCCTGTTTAATCGCGTTTGTATTGATGGATCGTGCGAAACAGCAAAACTATAGTAGTACTATAGTACAAGTAACAGTTCACTGGGCCACCGTGTCGTGTACTCCTCCGTCGTAAGAGTGGAGCGCTCGCTTTCATAAATGTTCTAGTCCCTTTCACCGACGTGTGGGACATCAAGCAACCGGGCCCACGTGCCATACCAAAATAACAGTGAAGAGCAGAAGGGGTGAAGCACCCCAGTCATGGCATCAACGTAGTAATGAGCAATGAGGCGTCAAATCACAAAGCTGCACCTTTCCCACGGTTAAGTTGGAGGGACGAAGTAATAATGCTAAAAAAAGAAGTTGGAGGGACGAAGCAACCATCATTCCTCTCATTTCTCAATCCGCTTGTCCCTCATCTTCTTCAAGTAAACCACGTGTTGCTTCTACCATTGTTCTGCCTCATGTGGGACGCGGATCGGCTTGGTAAAGCACTGACATGTGGGACCGCATGTTAGCAAACCACCAGGACAATGCCCTCTAAAAATAATAAACCTCCCCCGCCATCCGCACGGCAAATCACCTCCTTTTTACTAATCTTGATACTATAATTTTTTAGATCAATAAATTGAGATTTGTTAGATAGCAGACAGGAGCAAAACCAAGTTGTACGGTTAAGGGCATCCATAATGTGTAGCCAAATGTGAAAATAGCTTTTGGCATCGATGGGAACCATTGTGGATGGTGCTGCCAAAGCCAAAAAGATGGAACCAAAGCTCCCTAATTGATTGATTGAAGGAATAGAAAAATGCAACCTCTCTCCTCTTTCTCCCGTGCTTGGACGCATGTACAGTATGGAGCATAGAGTCTACTCCCTTGTCCCTTCTATCACAAATCACAAAGCAGTGAGGCGTCAAATCAAAGGCACGGATGAGGAAACCATCATTTCACTCTTTGTTGACTGCGCTTATCCATCGTCTTCTTCGAGAAACCACCTCACCGCACTAAGCTGGATGGATGACGCTACTGTGTAGTACTAGTAATCCTTTGGTTCAACGGTTCTTCCTGGATGCAAATAAGGCGGTTGTCTCAGCTTGCAGGCGGCACTTGCGAATGACTTATCGTGGTATCCCTCAATGGTGTTCTCCGTCGAACGCACTTCGCCAAACCACAACGTTCGAGATATCATCAACGTCGCCGCAGTGGGGAAGGAAGTCAAATAGTTACTACCTCCTTTTTTTGTACACAAGGCCAGTATATCAAAATTACAATTTGCATAAGACCACTAACACTAATCGAGGCAAAATTGATGGGGTTTGCCTTGTACTAGCAACCAAGGACATTAATATACCCTTGCATGCATGCAGAAGTGAGAAGGTTGGTTTGCATGGCACTACATTAATCAAGCGATGAGGAGTGAGATGGTTAGCTCTTTGGGCGTTGGAGAAAAAAATACGCATTAATTGACACGTCAAATGAGGATTTGTATCGATCAATCCCGCGAAGGAAAACCCCGCCTTTCTTTTTTAACACAAGTAGTACTCCTACGTACGTACTTGTATCTTGTTTGGGTCTAAGCCTTGCAATTCCATACTTCGCCACACATTTTTGCCAAGCTTGCCTAAAGTTTTTAAAATGAAAAGGAGGTACACTTGTGGACGGCTTTCGCGGTCGCACCGCACCCTCACACAGTCGCTCCTGCATGCTGTGGTCACACCACACCCTCACACAGTCGCTCCTGCACGCCACAAACCCAACCAAGAGAACGCACCCTCACTGACACGTGTTACCACATGTGATCAAACCAAACTCTGCTATCCTACCGCTGACACATAATTTTCGTTCATACAAAATGTTTATCCAACTGCATGTTGGGGAAGATCTGTACGACCAATGCGATGGTTTGTTGGGGGGAGAAGAAGAGGTGAGTGTCGGTGTCAAAACTGGCGGATCTCGGGTAGGGGGTCCCGAACTGTGCGTCTAGGCGGATGGTAACAGGAGACGAGGGACACAATGTTTTACCCAGGTTCGGGCCCTCTTGATGGAGGTAAAACCCTACGTCCTTCTTGATTGATATTGATATTGTGGATGTTTACAAGAGTAGATCTACCACGAGATCAAGGAGGCTAAACCCTAGAAGCTAGCCTATGGTATGATTGTAATGGTTGTTGTTGTGTCCTACGGACTAGAGCCATCCGGTTTATATAGACACCGGAGAGGGCTAGGGTTACATAGAGTCGATTACAATGGTAGGAGATCTACATATCCGTATCGCCAAGCTTGCCTTCCACGCCAAGGAAAGTCCCATCCGGACACGGGACAAAGTCTTTAATCTTGTATCTTCATAGTCTTGGAGTCCGGTCGATGATGATAGTCCGGCCGATGATAGTTCCGCTGATGATGGTAGTTTGGCTATCCGGACACCCCCTAATCCAGGACTCCCTCAGTAGCCCCTGAACCAGGCTTCAATGACGATAAGTCCAGCGCGTATATTGCTTGGCATTGCAAGGCAGGTTCCTCCTCCGAATGATAGAAGATGGTGAACACCAGGATAGTGTCCGGTTCTGCAAAATAAATTCCACATTCCACCGTAGAGAGAATAATATATACACAAGTTCAATCTGCTGACGTTTTTTGCAGCATGACGTCACGCCACTACCAAGCCATTACTTGAATCGTTTTTTACTACCACCTCAGCGCATTTAGCGAAGCGGTTTCCTTGGCACGTCTTGTCGAAGCAGAGATCGTGTTCCTCCTTAATCCGGGATTCTCATCAATACGGACGTGGGTAACCCAACTACGCCATTGATGGTGACGCTTGGGGGATAAGCGAGTTTTACCAGGCAGGTGGGGGACACGTAGACTTCGCCCGCCCATATAAGGGATAAGGATTCACCTTTTCACCTATGCCTTCTTCCTCCTTTGCTTATCCATCTCCGCGCACTCGAGCTCCAGCGCCCAAGCCCGCACATCTCATCTCAACCTTCCCCAGTTATGTCCAGAGCGGGAGGCAAGTGGATGACCTCCTCCGTTACGGAGGAGCACATCGAAAGACTGCACAGCGCCGGCTACCTGTCCGGCGACATCGCGCATCGCCTGCCCGACAAGGGGCAGCTCATCCCCACCCCCAGGCCCCATGAGAGGGTCGTTTTTCTTCCCCACTTCCTTTGCGAACTGGGTTTTCCACTTCACCCCTTTGTCCGGGGGCTCATGTTCTACTACGGCCTGGATTTCCATGATCTGGCGCCAAACTTCATCCTCAACATCTCGGCGTTTATCGTCGTGTGCGAGGCCTTCCTATGCATCCAGCCCCACTTCGGCTTGTGGCTCAAGACCTTCAATGTCAAGCCGAAGGTAGTGAAGGGCACTCAAGCGGAGTGCGGAGGCGCCATGTGATGCCCAATGTCCTTTGGTTCGAAGGGGCCTTTGTGGAATCCGTCAAGGGGTGGCAATCAGGGTGGTTCTATATCACCGAGCCACGCGACCCTAAGTGGGCGGTAGCCCCCGAGTTCAGATCTGGTATCCCCACGCAGCTCACCTCCTAGAAAGAGAAGGGCTTGCTGTGGGGTAGTTCGGAGGAGCTGACGGGACTCCAAGCCTGTATCCAGAAGCTGGTGAAGAAGCTCAGGCTGGTTAACGTGGTCCAAGTCATGCTCGTCCGCCGGATTCTCCCATGCCAAGAGCGGACATTCAATCTGTGGGAGTTCAATCCGGAACAGCACCAGGCGCTAAGCGGGCTCTTCGACACGACGTACGAAGGCGCCTGGAGGGTGCTGTTTAAGGGCGCTGAAGCCCCCGCATCCGCGACTGAAGATCGCGGATTTCACTCGCAGTGCCAAGCCGACGAGGTAAGTGATTCTACCCCTTTACGGGACACTTGCTTTTCATAGTTTGACTCTATGCGGGTTTTAATTTCCCCTTTTCCTTTGACATGACTGGATGAGGAAGGCAGAGCAGATTATCTGCCCGGCTCCCATGCCAGAAAACCCAGTAGACGCCCATTTAGCGAGGCTACTGGTTCTGGCACCGCACGTGGTGCCGGAGAAGAAGGCCAAGAAGGAGGCCACGGGTGCTCGAAAGAGTTCCCGTTTTCAGGTGTCCGACGACTCCGGGGCGGACTCCTCCCTCAAAAACGAGGAGGAGAAAGAGGACTCTCTCCCAGAGGAGGGAGAGAGGAAGAGGAAGGCTTCCCCAATAGGGGAGGCCGAAGGGTCCAAGAGGGGAAGGACTATTCCCCCGAACAGCTCCGAAAAAATCAATGTTGGCGAGGAAGAATGGACTTCACGGGCCAGGCCTCCAGCGAGATCGTAAGTATCCGGATTCCTGAGTGATTTATAATTTCTTTTTCTGTGTCACATAGTGTCATTCTAATGCCGCATGCTGCCTGTAGTCCGGCCAATGATGATCTCCCCGCTTCATCGAGCGGGTCGTTGGCTCCGTCGGATGTAGACTCCATCCCGAACGCCTCCACCCCTCGCGACACCGAGGACGCCGAGGTGGGATCCCAAGAAGGGACCCATCAGGGGGAGGCTCCGGAGGCGCCACAAGGCGGCCTCCCGGACTTTGCGCTGGACTTCATATCAGAACCCGCAGTGGTTCCGGAGTCCGGCCGGCGGCCCCTTCGCAAGAAGGGCAAGACCGTGATGCCGGCGGCTTCCATCCAACCGGAGGCGCCGGACAATTTGTTGGAGGCGCTCCAGAGCACTTCCATCGAGGAAGAACACCGCACTATTATGAGTGCGGTGATTCAGAAGGTACAGCTCGCCAAGAGCGGGCTGACCGAAGCCTGCAGTAGCCTTCTATTAGGCTTTGAGGTAAGAAGTTTAAAAATATGCAATGTAATGCCGCATAGACAGTAGCCCCTGATGCTTGGTTCGGTGTTCGGAAAGAAAAGCCGGACTGAGGATCTGAAAAAAAAAGATATACGCAGGGTTGCTAAAAAATTATGTTAATATGGGTTGCAGGCTGCGCTGCTGACCTCTGCCGCACTGACTGCGGAGGTCGGTGCTTTGAAGCAGGAGCTCGAGCGGTCCGAGCAAGAGCTCGGCCGCGCCAAGAAGCAGCTCCAGGACAAAGAAGGTGAGTAACACCACTTTGAACTTGTACCTTACAGAAAAGGATTTAGGTTGCAACAAAAATAACAAGGATAACATGGGTACTGCAGCGGCCACGAACGAGGTGGCGACCCTGAAGGAGGCCGTGTCTGCGGCCGAACGCAATGCGGCCGCGGAACGAGCAGAGCGAGAAAAGCAGGAGGCGCGGGTGGCGGTGGTTCAGCAAGAGCTCCAGGCTCTCATGGAAAAGCATGAGAGTTTGGAGCGTGACTCAAGGACTCAAGAGTCCGAGCTTGCCTCGGCTCTCGAAAGTGCCAAGACTGATGCCCATAAGTCCCTTCAGGAGATTGAGGTTGTGAGGAAGATAGCGGCGGGTAAGGCATTTTTCATGGAAAGCAAGCATGTGAATGTAAATTACGTGTTACTTACCCGAATTCGGAGCTCTCCAGGGGCATTTGCAGAGCTGCCTTGCAGCGTGTCTGATGCCGCTGCATTCTACCGAGCCGAGGAGGGGAGCTCAACGGAGAAGGTCTTCTGGTCTCAGTATGCTGAGGCCGGTCATCCGGTGCCCCCTAGCGACCAGCTGAAGCAGCTGGTCGAGCTCCACAAGGCGGCCGAGCAGGCCATGAAGGGCCTCATAGTCCGGCTGTGGCCTAGAGAGGCCATGCCTGGGAGCTACTTTGGCCTCGTGCGACGGTTGGTGGATGCGTGCCCCTGGGTGGAGGTTATCAAGCGCTCCGCCTGTATTGAAGGTGCTCGTCAGGCCCTTGCCCGCGCAAAGGTGCATTGGGGCAAGCTGGATGCGGAGAAGCTAATCACTGACGCGCCACCAGCGGGCAAGGAATATTGTACGCCCGAAATGTACTATAAGACTGTCCTGAAGGGTGCCCGCAAGATTGCGGATGAGTGCCCCAGGGATGTAATTATTGAGTAAATTCGCAATGTGTTATCCTGTGCGCTGAAAACTTTGTTCATATGCGCTAAGCAACGCTTGTTAATTTAAAATATTACCTTCTGTGCGGCCGTTTATTAAATCTGAGAGATGGCAAGTCATCGGCTTCAGCCCCCATGCCACGAGTGCTGGGGTGTTCGGGATAAACTTGAGCACTCTTGTTCCCATTTTTGGGTCCATCTAGGGAGGCGCTCAACAGAACGAACAAGGCAACCGGACTTATAGTGCTTGAACACTTTCACTTAGCCATAGAATTCTAAAATTTTAAATTTCGGCGAAGCCCCTAGTATTCGGAAGACCGAATTAGGGGCGCTATCCACGCCTTCGTCGGACATTATCCGGAACTTCGCTCGAAGCGGCGTAGGCCTTTAAGGACCCGAAAGGACCTCTCGAACAGCGACCAGTCTCTCGCCTTATCTTGATAGTCAGTTTTAGCTTTCTCCACTGAGGCGTTAACCCGGCTTAGTCGGGGCGCAATCGCAGTGGTTCTCCCATTGCTACCTTAGCCGATAGAATGGAACGTAAGGTGCCAAACATGGGAGCCGGGCAAACCCAACTATTGACCCAAGACATGATTCGGAGCCGATTCATATAATGCTATAAGTTCGGGGTGCCGCACTTGTGAAAGTGTTCGGACTTTATCACACCATAATGCGGGGAACATAAGCCCCTGGTGTATTTGGCCGTACCAAAATGTACGGATGCAACATGTCGTAAATGAACATATATATATAAGGTAATGCAATTATGGGCAAAAAGTGCTGCATTTTATTCAAGAAGATCTGCTATGAGTGCGGAATGATACAAATAGTGCGGAAAGCAAGGGATTGGACGAATTAAAGGCGTCTCCCTCCAGGGGTAGGCCGCGGAATGGTGTATTTAACAAATTTAATGCTCGTAATGGAGACCACCTGAGTGTTCATCGCGGCCTTTGTCCCTCCCTGGCTGTTGCATCATGAGTTCGGCAGGTTCGCCGCCGGACAGAGTTCTGTATAAAAAAGAGAGAAATAAAAGATAAAAAGAGCGACACATTTGGGAGCCCCTGGTGTGGTCGAACCGCACTCTGGGTCTGTTATGGTTGTGCCTCTCCCCCTATGCCCATGGTATCTCCAAGGCGTAATTATGTACGCGGAGAGTTTGTCTTACAATTGTGCAAGGGCTGGGGTTGAGGCCGCATTGCTACGCGTGCTCGGAACGTGCCAGGTGGTCTTGGTTAATGTTGCTCCGGGCGCGTTTGGCCGTGTCCGGTCGTTTAACGGCCGGACTCGAAAATTGCATTAAAAGGCTGCTCTGTACTTCTGCCGCGAGAGCCGCTGTATGTTCCTCCGTTCGGAGGGAGCGTTCCATGTTTCCATTGACCGTGATGACTCCACGAGGGCCTGGCATCTTGAGCTTAAGGTATGCATAATGCGGCACCGCGTTGAATTTTGCGAACGCGGTTCGTCCAAGCAGAGCGTGATAGCCACTGAGGAACGGGACTATGTCGAAGATTAACTCCTCGCTTCGGAAATTATCCGGGGATCCGAAGACCACTTCTAGTGTGACTGAGCCTGTACAACTGGCCTCGACACCTGGTATGACGCCTTTAAAGGTTGTCTTTGTAGGTTTAATCCTTGAAGGGTCTATGCCCATCTTGCGCGCTGTATCCTGATAAAGCAGGTTCAGGCTACTGCCGCCGTCCATCAGGACTCTTGTGAGGTGAAATCCATTGACGATTGGGTCTAAAAGCAATGCGGCGAATCCGCCATGGCGGATACTGGTCGGATGGTCTCTTCGATCGAAAGTGATCGGGCAAGAGGACCATGGGTTGAATTTTGGGGCGACTGGCTCCATCGCGTATACGTCCCTGAGTGCATGCTTCCGCTCCCTCTTGGGGATATGCGTTGCGTATATCATGTTTACCGTCCGAACTTGAGGGGGGAATCCCTTTTGTCCTATGTTGTTCGGCGGCCGGGTCTCTTCCTCGTCATCGCTGTGTAGCCCCTTGTCATTGTTTTCGACGATTAATTTGCCTGCCTGCTTGAATACCCAACAATCTCTGTTGGTGTGGTTAGCTGGATTTTCGGGGGTTCCATGTATTTGACAGGAGCGGTCGAGTATTCGGTCCAAATTGGACGGGCCCGGAGTGGTTCTTTTGAATGGCTTCTTCCGTTGACCGGGCTTGGAGCCTCGGAATCCGGCGTTAACTGTCGTATCCTCATTGCTGTCGCTGTTAATGCGGCGTTTGTTTTTGTTTTGACGCGAACTGCCATTGCGGTCCTTGGTATCCGGACTGCCAGCATTTTTGCTGAGGTTGTTGCTGCGAGCTAGCCAGCTATCCTCTCCCGCACAGAAGCGGGTCATGAGTGATGTGAGGGCTGCCATGGATTTCGGCTTTTCTTGTCCTAGGTGCTGGGCCAGCCACTCGTCGCGTATGTTATGTTTGAAGGCAGCGAGGGCCTCTGCATCCGGACAGTCGACGATTTGATTTTTCTTTGTTAAGAACCATGTCCAGAATTGGCTGGCCGATTCGTCTGGCTGCTGGATTATGTGGCTTAGGTCATCTGCGTCCGGTGGTCGCACATACGTGCCCTGGAAGTTGTCGAGGAATGCGGCTTCAAGGTCTTCCCAGCATCCAATTGACTCTGCTGGCATGCTGTTAAGCCAATGCCGAGCTGGTCCTTTAAGCTTGAGCGGGAGATATTTGATGGCGTGAAGATCGTCGCGGCGGGCCATACGTATATGGAGGAGATAATCCTCAATCCAAACCGCGGGGTCTGTTGTGCCATCGTAGGATTCGATATTAACGGGTTTGAACCCTTCAGGGATTTGATGATCCATTACTTCGTCAGTGAAGCATAGTGGGTGTGCGGCGCCTCTGTATTGAGCAATATCGTGACGCATCTCGAGAGAGCGTTGTCTGCTGTGTTCGGCCCGGCCGGAGTAGTTGTATCCGGTGCGACGGTAGTCGTTGTGGGTCTTGGTGCGCTCACGTGATCCATAGATAGATCTGGATTGTCTTGCCTTGTCCTCCAATATATCTCGCAAGTCCGGCACATTCCCTCGTGGCTTCATGCTTTTGGAGCGATGCCGGGGTACGGTTTTGGTGGAGGGCTTGCACGCCTCTCTGTCGCGGCCACGAGGTGGTCGGTCTGCCGTATTGTGCGTTGGTGATGCAGGTTTTTTACGCTTCCTCCTCTAGTTGGGGGAGCAACTTGTGTTTTGGGTAACTTTTGGAGGGGCGTTCGAGTTCATACTCTTCGGTCGCGAGGACCTCGGTCCATCTGTCGGCCAGTAGGTCATGATCAGCTTGAAGCTGTTGCTGCTTTTTATTTAGGCTGTTTGCCGTGGCCATTAGCCTGCGTCTGAAACGCTCTTGTTCGACGGGATCCTCAGGCACGACGAATTCGTCGTCGTCGAGGCTTGCCTTGTCTCCGGAGGGAGGTAAGTAATTATCATCCTCGACCTCTTCGTCTGCCGCCCTCTCGTGAGGGCTTGCTTCTGCCTCCTCCTGCGCTGGATCGTGCTGGAGAGGGTTGTCTTCGGCACTTTCTAGGGTGTTATTATCTCCTGTGCCGGAATCTCCATTCTTGCTGTGGCGGGATTTAGAGTGGCGCCGCTGACGTTGGCGCTTGGGCTGTTTCTTTAAGGAATCGGCCTCCGTTGCTTCTTCGCCATCCCCATCTTTTGGGGTGTCCACCATGTATATGTCGTATGACGAGGTGGTCTTCCAGTGTCCTGTAGGCACTGGTTCTTGATAGTCTCCGGCATCGTCGTCCATACCGTCGATGTCTTCGGAGTCGTAGTCAAGTATGTCGGTTAGATCGTCGACGGTGGCTACGAAGTGGGTGGCGGGTGGGCTCTGAATTTCTTCGTCGTCCGCGTCCCAACCATCCTGGCCGTAGTTCGGCCAGGGCTCTCCGGATAGCGAGAGATGCTTCAGCGAATTTAAGATATCGCCGAAGGGTGAGTGCTGGAAGATGTCCGCAGCGGTAAACTCCACGATCGGCGCCCAGTCGGATTCGACTGGCAGGGGCGCAGGAGGTTCGGAGTCCGGCAGAGAGTCCGGCACCTCGGAGTCATGAGCTTTATGCGGGACAAGGTAAGTGTTCGGCTCCATCGCCGTAGAAGTTGCAGCTCCCGAGGCGGTGTCCAGCCATCCATCCTCGATCTGAGCGATCGGCTCCGGACTATGGGTCGGAGCGGATTCGTGTGCGGCCTCCAAGGTGCTGTCCGGCGGCAGAGTTAGGTCGTGCCCATCGTGGCAGCGTGGCACGCTCGGCTGTGGCTCAGATCCATCAAAGATCAAGTCCCCGCGGATATCGGCCGTGAAGTTTAGGCTTCCAAACCTGACCTGACGGCCAGGGGCGTAGCTTTCGATATGCTCCAGATGGCCAAGTGAGTTGGCCCGCAGTGCGAAGTCGCCGAATACGAAGATCTGTCTGGGGAGAAAAGTCTCACCCAGGACTGCGTCATTGTCGATTGAAGAGGCCATCAAGCCTATCGGTGACGACACAGAGGAACTCTCAATGAAAGCACCAATGTCGGTGTCAAAACCGGCGGATCTCGGGTAGGGGGTCCCGAACTGTGCGTCTAGGCGGATGGTAACAGGAGACGAGGGACACGATGTTTTACCCAGGTTCGGGCCCTCTTGATGGAGGTAAAACCCTACGTCCTGCTTGATTGATATTGATATTGTGGATGTTTACAAGAGTGGATCTACCACAAGATCAAGGAGGCTAAACCCTAGAAGCTAGCCTATGGCATGATTGTAATGGTTGTTGTTGTGTCCTACGGACTAGAGCCATCCGGTTTATATAGACACCAGAGAGGGCTAGGGTTACATAGAGTCAGTTACAATGGTAGGAGATCTACATATCCGTATCGCCAAGCTTGCCTTCCACGCCAAGGAAAGTCCCATCCGGACACGGGACGAAGTCTTCAATCTTGTATCTTCATAGTCTTGGACTCCGGTCGATGATGATAGTCCGGCCGATGATAGTTCGGCTGATGATGGTAGTCCGGCTATCCGGACACCCCCTAATCCAGGACTCCCTCAGTGAGGAAGAAGGGTTAGGAGACATAGGATATTCATCCAACCGCCTGAAATGGTCAACTGACCCAAATGATGAAAGTCAGGCGACTTGCATACATATATGTTTTTACACAGCAAAGAATCCCTAAAAACAACTCTAAGGGCATATTTATCCCTTAGTAGTTTTGGAGATTGTTGACAATGCTTTTGCGGACTAATCATGTGCGTTGAGCATTTCAGATATATCATGTATAAACACAAGACGATTTGGTGCCCTGCGAAGACTATTGAAGACGGTGTTTCTCTATGTTTCTTTTCGATGGATTTGAGTCGTAGGAAAGCCGTACTATTAAGAGGGGGCCGTGTTGTAAAGGTTTGGGTGGAATCAACATGTACACGTCCGTCCCTTGTTGCACCACCTTTCCTTTGGCCCTTTGGAGCATCCTCCATCTCTCTGAATCTCTGCGAAATGAAGGACTCCTAGTGTTGCTAAACTGAGGCAGGCAGTAGTACTGCTCTTAGGAGCGGTACTACCCCAGGCCCTTGCGGTAGTACCGGCCACCAGTGCGGTAGTACCGTAGGTGCTCACGATAGTACCGCTCCTTGGGAGCGGTAGTACCGTGGCCTTAGGCCAGGCGCAGCTGATCGAGCGGTAGTAGGGGCGGATGTAATTTTTTACATCCGCGCCCTACGTGGTAGTACCACTCCATGGGCGCGGTAGTACCGTGGGCTCTGGCCAGGCACAACAGCAGGAGCGGAAGTAGGGTCAGATGTAATTTTTTACATCCATGCCCTACACGGTAGTACCGTGTCGGAATTTTGCATAGACCTAACTCAGAGGAAGTAGTCACAGATGTATTTTTATGTCTGTATCTTCTCAGCCGAGACTATTCCTACCTTGCGGTAGTACCACAATGGGGCGCGGTAGTACCGCACTAGCGGTTCTACCGCTCCCTGCTTTAGCGCATCAGGACTGGTCTTGGCCCCTGTCGTGCCAGCGGTAGTACCGCAGTGCTCCCCGGTAGCACCGCCGGCCCGTGCGGTAGTACCGCTTGTATGATGCGGTAGTACCACGTGTCGCAGGCTGAGTTGGTGGATAACGGTTGGATTTGTCCCTTGACTATAAAAGGGGAGTCTTCTTCTCCAAGTTGACTACCTCTTCCATCTCTAAGCTCCATTGATGCTGTAAGCTACATTTTCGTCTGATTTCTCTCCCTAGCCAATCAAACTTGTTGATTCTCTAGGGATTGGTTGAGAAGGCCCCGATCTACACTTCCACCAAGAGAAATTTGATTACCCCCACTAATCCCTTGCAGATCTTGTTACTCTTGGGTGTTTGAGCACCCTAGACGGTTGAGGTCACCGCGGAGCCATAGTCCATTGTGGTGAAGCTTCGTGGTGTCATTGGGAGCCTCCAATTAAGTAGTGGAGATTGCCCCAACCTTGTTTGTAAAGGTTCGGTCACCGCCTCCAAGGGCACCAATCATGGAATCACGGCATCTCGCATTGTGTGAGGGCGTGAGGAGAATACGGTGGCCCTAGTGTCTTCTTGGGGATCATTGTGCCTCCACACCGCTCCAATGGAGATGTACTTCCCCTCAAAGGGAAGGAACTTTGGTAACACGTCCTCGTCTCCATCGGTTCCGCTTTTGGTTATCTCTCACCTTTACTTGTGCAAGCTATATTGTGTTATATCATTTGCTTGCTTGTGTGCTTATTGTTGTTGCATCATATAGGTTGCTCACCTAGTTGCATATCTAGACAACCTACTTTAATGCAAAGTTTAATTTGGTAAAGAAAAGCTAAAAATTGTTAGTTGCCTATTCACCCCCCCCCCCCTCTAGTCAACTATATTGATCCTTTCAATTGGTATCAGTGCATCATCTCTTAATTAAGGACTTTACCATCCTAAGAGTATGGTTGACACCATAGACAGTGAGGAGGAGCACCCCAGTGTGAATCCTTCTTTGTCTACGGCCGATGGGGGATCCCCGGTCTCACGTGAGGAATTCAATGTGGATTTGGACACATTGAAAACCTCCATGACGACCGAGGTCAAAGGCATGTTCAAAGATTTCCTTGATGGTCTTAAATTATCCACCGGACCCTTGGAAGTGGCCGCTCCCACAAACAAGGTGGCAGATGTTAACTCCGATAAGGGGGAAGCTTCTAGTGATAAAGTTCCTTTATCTAGTGGTAGAAATGGTAGTGGCATCTTTACCCAAGTTGAACCTCCTCTTACTTATGGAGGACCAGTTCCCTCCATGCATTTAAATCATGAGGGTTCTCCTCCTAAGATTGTGAAGAATGAGGATTTTGACTCTTGGGTCCATTGCTTTAAACGTCATTTAAACCATGTTAATACTAATCTTTGGAGAATTATTGAGCAAGGTTTCTATCCGCATGACCCAAGCAACTTTACCCCGAAAGAAGTCGCGGATCATCAATTCAATGAGAATGCCCTCTTCATCATACAAGACGCAAATCCATCTGAAGACATTGTACATCTCCATCCGTTCACCGTGGCCAAGGAAGCATGGCACCATGTTGTTTCTCTTTACAAGGGAAGCGCAAGCATTCAACGCTCCAACTATTAAGTGGTGCATGATGAAGCCAATGAGTTTGCAATGAATGAAGATGAAGAACCTTGTGAGCTTTACTGGAGATTAACCACTCTCGCGGTCTCTCCCCGAGATCATGGGAGCAAGGATACGGGTGATAATTGGATCAAGTGCAAATTCCTCAATGCCATGATGCCTTACCACAAGTCCATGTCTTCCGTCAACCGTCAAAGGCCGAATTTCCACACCTTGTCCTCAAGTGAAGTGTTGGATGAGTTTGTGGCAATGAGGATCTTGGACAAGACCGCCGACAATGCGGTGTTGCATTCTCAAAGAGCAAAGAAGCCCAGCCTTGCCTTGAAGGCCAAGGCTAGTGTAGAAGAAGAGGATGAAGAGGAAGATGAGGAGAGCAACCCCGAAGATACGAAATATGACTATCATGAGCACATGGCTCTTGCTTCAAGGCAATTTTGGAGCAAGAAGAACTCAAGGCCAAATTTTAACAAGAACATCTCAAGTGGCTTCAAGGGCAAGCAACGTGTGAGAACATGTTACAATTGTGGCAATGTGAGCCATTTTGTTGGCGAGTGCCCTTATGAGAAGAGGGAAGACAATGGTGGCAAGCTCATCCAAAAAGACAAAGCCAAGTCCTTCCCTAACAGGAACAACTTCACCAAGAAGACTCCAACCAAAGGGTTGGTGGCTCAAGAAGAATACAATGAGGATGATGATGATGATGATGGTGAAGCCATGGCCATGGCCTCCGTTGCCATTGCCGCAACTCCACAGGTGTCTCTCTTCGATTCTCCCAACGAGAACATCACCGCCAAGTGCCTAATGGCCAAAGCTACCAACAAGGTAACCCCCAACATCAAAACTACCATCATTACTAATCCTTTCTTGATGGATTGCATTGATGAAATTGAGGGGTCTAATGAGGAAGTAAATGAATTTGAGTCTTTATGAGTAAGCTCAAGGGCAATCCAAGAAGCACTTCGTTGCTCTCTTGGAACAACTTGGTGAAGCCAATGACATGATCGAGGCTCATTGAGAAACCATCTCTAAGATGGAAGGTCATAGTCGTCACTATGCTGTTGAAATATCGGATCTCTCTCATTCTCTTGAGGAAGAGTGTGTTCATCGTTTGGCTATTGAGGAGTCACACAACGATGACCATGCTAAATTAAAGAAAGATCTTGATCATGCTCTTGTTGTATCTCGTGTGCTCGATTCCGAGAAGGCTAAACTTGGGGTTGCCCATGCTAGACTCAAAGAGGAGATTGATATACTTGACAAGGCTCACAAAGTCTTGAAGGGTTCTCATGCTAGCCTCAAGGTGTCTCATGATCAACTCCAAGTGAAGCTAACCAAGGAGAAAGCCACTTTTCCTCATATGGTCTTAATTGATAATGCAAATGCTACTAACCCGTGTTGTGAGCATGTGCATCTTGTGGAGGAGAATGCCAAGTTGAAGGAGCAAATTGATAAAGGCCTTCTGTCTTGCATACAAGGTGAGAAGAATATCAATGACCTTTTGAGCAATCAAAAGGAAGTTGTGGCCAAGGAGGGAGTTGGGTTCGCACCCAAGTCCAAGAACAAGAAGAAGAATGACAAGACCAAACGACCTCCTCCTCTCAAGCAAACTTTTGTGAAGGAGGGAGAGGGTGCTTCTAAGGAGAAGAAGAAAAATTTGAAGGGTGGTGATGTCAAAAAGGGCAATGCCACCCTTTCCAACAAAGCTGGCGACTTTAACCCTTCTTATGTGTTGTGCCGTGCTAGTGATGGGCATGTTTATGCTAAATTTGTTGGTTCTCCTTATGAGTACATTGAATGGTCTATTTGGGTTCCAAAGACCCTTGTTAGTAACATCAAAGGGCCCATTACAAAATGGGTACCTAAAACCAAGCATTGATCTCTTGTAGGTGTTTGGTTCCGGTGGGGGATCATGGTTGCTCGATAGTGGAGCCACAAATCATATGACCGGAAGCAAGGACTTGGTGGTGGACATGCACAAGATTCCATATATGCCCACCAATGTCGAGTAGGTGATGCCTTGTCCTCCAAGGTATTGGGTCTTGGCAAGGTTGTCATTTCTCATGATCTCACGATCGAGAAAGTCATGCTTGTTGAGTCCCTTGCATACAACTTACTTTCCGTTCGTCAACTTGCACTCATGGGTTTTGCCACATTCTTTGATATTGATACCATGGCCCTCTTGTGGAGCAGACTCTTAAAGTAGCCTTTGTTGGGCATGTCGAGAACGGTCTTTATGTGATTAACTTTTCGGAGCAACCCACTAAGACCGCGACATGCCCAATGGCTAAAGTTGATGTGGGATGGCTTTGGCATCACCGTTTAGCCCATGTCAATATGAGATCTTTGCAAAGTCTTCTCAAGGGGGACCATGTCCGTGGACTAACAAATGTTAGTTTTGCCAAAGATCATGCTTGTAGTGCTTGTATCGAAGGAAATTTACATGAGAAGGCTCACCCTCCCATGACTATCATCTACTCGAAGAGACCCTTGGAGCTCCTTCACATGGATCTCTTTGGGCCTCCATCCTTTGATAGTCTTGGGGGTAGAAAGTATTGCTTGGTGATTTTCGATGATTACTCAAGGTACACTTGGGTATATTTCTTCAAGAGGAAGAGTGAAACTCAACAAACTATCATCGACTTTGCAAATGAAGCTCAACGTCAACATGATGCAAAGATCTTGACAATAAGAAGTGACAACGGCACCGAGTTGAAGAACTACACCTTGGATGAGTTTCTTAATTAGTGATGAGGGGATCAAGCATCAATATTCCGCACCATACACCCCTCAACAAAATGGTGTTGCGAAGAGGAAGAATCGGACGTTGATGGATGCAGCAAGGACCATGATGGCGGAGTTCAAGTCTCCTTACAACTTTTGGGCCAAAGCCATCAACACTGTGTGTCATGCATCCAATCGGCTCTATCTCCGCAAAGGCTTGAACATGACTCCATATGAAATACTCACCGGTAACAAGCCCAACCTCAAGTACTTCCGGGTGTTCGGTTGTAAGTGTTTCATTCTCAAGAAAGGTGTTCGTTTGTCTAAATTTGAGGCTAGAGCTGATGAGGGCATATTTGTTGGTTATGCTACAAACTCTCATGCTTACCGTGTCCTGAACAAGTCCACGAGACTCATTGAGGAGACGTGTAACGTGGAGTTTGATGAGAATAACGGCTCCCAA
The DNA here is from genome assembly GCF_018294505.1 of Triticum aestivum. Taxonomy (NCBI): domain Eukaryota; kingdom Viridiplantae; phylum Streptophyta; class Magnoliopsida; order Poales; family Poaceae; genus Triticum; species Triticum aestivum. The sequence continues at coordinate 214,799,473 of NC_057801.1, forward strand.
GTGGAGCAAAGTGGTACTTGTGATGTAGGTGATGAAATTCCCCCCCCCCAAGCCATAAGAAGAATGGGTGTAGGTCATATCCTACCCATTGAGGAACCCCTATTGGCCGAAGGAGAAGTACAATGCTCCACTCAAGTGGAGCCATCACCGATCCAAGACCCACACGCTTCCGAAGAACAAAGTGAAGGCCCTCAACCACATGAACAAGATCAAGGGTAAGATCAACCTCAAGATGGTGGTGAGCCACCAAGTGTTTCCCAAGGTCGAGTTCTCCCTTCCGAGCAAATTTAAGATCAAGAGCAAGCTCAAGATCAGGAACAAGCTCAAGATGACGCTCAAGATGATCAAGTTTCTGCTCCTCTTTTCACACCTGAGGAGGAATTAGAGCGTCGTGCCGCTAACATTGCATCCAAGCTCACAACCGAAGGTCATCTCATGGATAATGTGGTTGGAAGCCTAAGAAAGGGGGTAAGCACTCATAGAAAATTAGCAAACTATTGTGAACATCACGCGTTTGTTTCTTGTGTTGAACCACAAAAGGTCTATGAGGCGCTCAAGGATCCGGATTGGCTCAATGCCATGCATGAAGAACTCAACAACTTCAAGCACAACCAAGTGTGGGGATTGGTGCCAAGGACAACGGGGAATCATAATGTCATTGGAACCAAGTGGAAATTCAAGAACAAGCAAGATGCTCATGGGATCATTGTTCGCAACAAGGCTCGTTTGGTGGCACAAGGCTACTCCCAAGTCGAGGGTATCGACTATGGTGAAACCTTTGCTCCCGTTGCTCACCTTGAATCTATCCGTTTGTTTATTTCTTATGCTTCTCATCATAATTTCAAGTTGCAACAAATGGATGTGTAGAGTGCTTTTCTTAATGGTCCTATTAATGAGTTGGTGTATGTCAAACAACCCCCAGGGTTCGAGGATCCCTATTTCCCCGATCATGTGTACCAACTCGACAAGGCACTCTATGGCCTTAAACAAGCCCCACGTGCATGGTATGAGAATCTTACCGAGTTGTTAAAAGATCGTGGGTTCGAAATTGGGAAAATAGATCCCACTCTTTTTACCAATAAGGTCAAAGGGGAGTTGTTTGTATGCCAACTATATGTTGATGATATTATCTTTGGTTACCCTAACAAACCTTTCAATGAGGAATTTGCTGCTCTCATGACCTCAAAGTTCAAGATGTCTATGATGGGAGAGTTGAGGTTCTTTCTCGGGTTCGAAATCAAGCAAAAAAGAGAAGGAACCTTCATCAACCAAGCCAAATACACTTAAGACATGCTCAAGAGATTCAAGCTAAGTGATGTCAAGCCAGCTTCCACTCCAATGCCCGTCAAATGCCAACTTGACATAGATCCCAATGGTAAAGCGGTGGATCAAAAGGTATATCGCTCCATGATTAGCTCCCTACTTTACCTTTGTGCATCTAGACCAGATATCATGTTGAGTGTGGGAATTTGTGCATGGTTTCAAGCCGCACCTAAGGAAAGCCACTTTGTGGCGGTTAAGCGAATCTTTCGATATTTGGCTCATATCCCAAACTTTGGCTTATGGTACCCAAGAGGAGCCAACTTCGATCTTTTGGGCTATTCAGACTCAGATTGGGCGGGAGACAAAGTGTATAGGAAGTCCACCTCCGAAGGGTGCCAATTTCTTGGTTGCTCTTTGGTGAGTTCGTCTTCTAAGAAGCAAAGGTGTGTATCTCTCTCGATCACCGAAGCGGAGTATGTCACTGCTGGTAGTTGTTGCACTCAACTTCTATGGATGAGGCAAACTTTGAAGGATTACGGTGTCACTTGTGACGAAGTGCCTCTTTGGTGTGACAATGAAAGTGCCATCAAGATATCTCTCAACCCGGTGCAACACTTCAAGACGAAGCATATTGAGATTCGGTATCACTTCATCCGGGATCACATTAGGCGAGGGGAGATCAAGCTCAAGTATGTCAACACTCATGATAACTGAGGGAGTCCTGGACTAGGGGGTGTCTGGATAGCCGAACTATCATCATCGGCCGGACTCCAAGACTATGAAGATACAAGATTGAAGACTTCGTACCGTGTCCGGATGGGACTTTCCTTGGCGTGGAAGGAAAGCTTGGCAATACGGATATGTAGATCTCCTATCATTGTAACCAACTCTGTGTAACCCTAGCCCTCTCCAGTGTCTATATATACCAGAGGGTTTTAGTCCATAGGATGAACAACAATCATACCATAGGCTAGCTTCTAGGGTTTAGCCTCCTTGATCTCGTGGTAGATCCACTCTTGTACTACCCATATCATCAATATCAATCAAGAAGGAGTAGGGTTTTACCTCCATCGAGAGGGCCCGAACCTGGGTAAAAACATCGTGTCCCTTGTCTCCTGTTACCATCCGCCTAGACGCACAGTTTGGGACCCCCTACCCGAGATCTGCCGGTTTTGACACCGACATTGGTGCTTTCATTGAGAGTTCCTCTGTGTCATCACCGATAGGCTTGATGGCTCCTTCGATCATCAACAACAACGCGGTCCAGGGTGAGACTTTTCTCCCCGGACAGATCTTCGTATTCGGTGGCTTTGCACTGCGGGCCAATTTGCTTGGCCATCTTGAGCAGATCGAAAGCTATGCCCCTGGCCATCAGGTCAGATTTGGAAAGTCTAAACTTCATGGCTGACATCCACGGAGACTTGATCTTCGATGGATTCGAGCCATAGCCGAGCGCGCCGCACTGTCACGATGGGCATGACGTAGCTCTGCTGCCGGACAGTGCCCTGGAGGCCGCACACGAGTCCGCTCCGATCCTCAATTAGGAGCCGGCTGCCCAGATCGAGGACGGGAGGTTAGACACCGCCTCGAGGGCTGCTACCCCTGCAGCGACGGAGTCGAATACTGACCTTGTCCCTTGCGACGCTCGTGACTCCGAGGTGCCGGACTCCTTGCCGGACTCCGAACCTCCTGCGCCCCCTCTGATCGAATCCGATCGGGCGCCGATCATGGAGTTCACTGCCGCGGACATCTTTCAAAACTCACCTTTTGGCGACGTCCTGAATTCGCTAAAGTATCTCTCGTTATCAGGAGAGCCCTGGCCGAACTGCGGTCAGGACGGTTGGGATGCGGATGACGAAGAAGTTCAAAGCCCACCCACCACCCACTTTATAGCCACTGTTGATGATTTAACCGACATGCTAGACTTCGACTCCGACGGCATCGACGGTATGGACGACAATGCCGGAGACGACCAAGAACCAGCGCCTACTGGGCACTGGAAAGCCACCTCAACTCATGACATATACATGGTGGATACACCAAAAGGAAGCGATAACGAGGAACAGTAGGACGCGGCGAAGGAAAATTCCCCCGAAAAACAACCAAAACGGCGACGCAAGCGCCGCCCGAAGTCCCGCCTCGATAACAACAGCACCCATAATGACCCAGCCATAGAGCAGGGCGAACCAGTGGACGACGAACATGCAACCAAGCAACCATCCAAACAGGATGAATCGGACAAGCAACCCATCCCCGGCGAAAACAACAGTCTAGACAATCTCACGCCGGACACATCACCAGAGCATAAGAACCTTCACAAAAGGCTCGTTGCCACTGCAAGAAGTTTGAAGAAGCAGAAACGGAAGCTCAAAACAGCGGAAGACGTACTCAGAATGAGATGGAGCAAAGTACTGAAGACCGCTGACAAATACGGCAATAGTCACCAAGCAAAGAGCTATCCGAAGCGCAAGTTGTTGCCCGAATTCGACGAGGAGGCCGTAGAGCCACCACAATCAAAAAGCAAAGAGGCCGCCTGGCTGGATAGACGACCAGATGACAGGCTAAGAGCGGCAAGCGGCGCCGCACACAAGCCGGCACATGATACACATAAAGATCCTCGCAAAAAGGATGGCCCGGTCAGGTCCATTTATGGGCCAAAAAAGAGGGGCCCAAGAAGCAACACAACGCGCCGAGTGTTCGAAGATAACGGCACACCTAAATACAGGGGTGCCGCACACCCACTATGTTTCACCGATGAGGTACTGGATCATGAATTTCCAGCGGGTTTTAAGCCCGTAAACATAGAGGCATACGACGGAACAACAGACCCTGGAGTCTGGATTGAGGATTACATCCTACACATACATATGGCTAGAGGAGACGATCTCCGTGCCATAAAATACCTACCCCTCAAGCTCAAAGGGCCATCTCGGCATTGGCTCAAAAGCCTCCCAGAAAATACCATTGGAAGTTGGAAAGAGCTCGAGGATGCGTTTAGAGCAAATTTTCAGGGGACTTATGTCCGCCCTCCGGATGCAGACGATTTAAGTCACATAACTCAACAGCCGGAGAGTCAGCGCGCAAATTTTGGAACAGGTTCCTCACCAAAAAGAACCAAATAGTCGATTGTCCGGACACCGAAGCCTTAGAACCTTTTAAACATAACGTCCGAGACGAATGGCTCGCCAGACACCTCGGCCAGGAAAAGCCAAGAACAATGGCCGCACTAACGAGCCTCATGACCCGCTTTTGCGTGGGAGAAGATAGCTGGCTGGCAAGATGCAGCACCAGCGACCCGAGTACATCCGAGGTCAGACATGGAAACGAGAAATCACGACACAGAAAAGATCAGCGCCGGAATAAGGAAAATGACCCAAAGAACACGGCGGTCAACGCCGGATTCAAAAGCTCTCGGCCGAACAGCAAAATACTGCCTCTTAAGGACAACAGTGACGAGCTATCCAACCTAAACAAAATCTTGGATAGGATATGCCAAATTCACAGTACCCCCGGGAAGCCTGCAAACCACACCCACAGAGATTGTTGGGTCTTCAAGCAGTCCGGCCGACTTAACGCCGAACACAAGGGGCTCGACACACCAAGCGAGGATGATGACGAACCCCACAAGCAGAGCGCCGGATAACAATAGAACTTCCCACAAGAGGTCAAAACAGTGAATTCACTTCAAGTGATAACAAGGAAAAATAGGGCGGCATCTACCAAAGCACATGCCGCATGGTCCACCCCAGCGGAATACCGAGATTGGATGTCAAAACCAATTACTTTCGACCATCTGGATTACTCCGGAAGTATTCGAAACGCAGGATGGACTGCCTTGATATTGGATCCTATAATCGACGGACTACAATTTACACAAGTCCTAATGGATGGCGGCAGCGATTTAAAGCTGCTATATACGGACACAATCCGCATAATGGGGATAGACCCTACAAAAATTCGCCATAGCAACACTTCCTTCAAAGGAGTGACGCCAGGCCCTTACGCCAATTGCAAGGGCTCCTTACTACTAGAAGTTATGTTCGGTTCATCCTACAACTTCCGTCGCGAAAAGCTAATCTTCCATATCGCCCCATTTAAAAGTAGCCATCAGGCACTCTTGGGGCGCGAAGCTTTGGCCCGCTTTAACGCAATACCGCATTACGCATCTCTTACACTTAAAATGCCCGGTCCACACGGCATCATCTCCTTAAAAGGTCGCTCAAGACCACGGACACGGCTAGGCGAGTCTGGCATAAATAAACTAGGGGCTTCCTAGCCGCATACCCCTTCACAAGGGGCTGTGTGCATGAACAAAAAGAGCCAATAAAAGCTCAACTTTATTCATTTATTCATACTCTGTTTTAAATACATTTTTTGCATGATACCTTTACAAACTAAGTTCTTCTCTTTTACAGACGAACAGCATGCTACACCCGTCCAGGATACAGCACAACGGAGACACAGGTGCAGACGTGCAGCAGGGACCCGTTGCAAGGATTCTTTTCAGATTAAGACCCTGCGTAAACCTTTCTTACTTTCTCTTGTTGATACACATCCCCCGGTTTCTTACCATAACCAAGGAGGAGGCTGGCATTTTGGCATCGGCCGTGCCAGAAGTTCTCGCCCGTACCTGGACACTAGGGGCTTAGGGCATTGTTCTGCCCGTTATCATAAAGACCGAATACCTCAGGGAGTGTTCGGCGTCTCGAGTTAGGCCTTATATGCATCAGCTCCGAATCATTTCTTTGGTCAAATGTTGGGTTTGCCCGGCTCCTGTGTTTTGCTGCCTTATGTTTCGTATCATCGGCTAACGCGGCACCAGGAGAACTACTGCGATTGTGCCCTGGTTTGGCCAGGCGAGCGCCTCAGTAGAGAAAGCCGAAAACTGATTGTCATGATATAGCGAGAGACTGGTCAACCACTCGATCGACTACCGGAATTTCTAGAATTCCTCCGCTTTGACGAAGGACCGTTTCCCGGTCAGGCACATACGCGCCCCGAATTCGGAGAGCGCGGTGCCCCTAGGGGCTATATCGTAGCCCCACCTTCGAACTCCTATGGCTAAGTGAAAGTGATAAAGCATTATAGTCCGGTTGCCTAGTTTGCTGCGCTACCACCTCCTTCACAGGACCAAGACGTTGGATTAAGTGTGAAAATGCGACCTTTTTGCAAACACCCCCGCACCCTGTGCGTGGGGGCTGAAGCCGAAGACTGCAATCTTTCAGGTTATATACACATATACATTAACAGCCTCACAGGAAATATCTCAATACTTGAACGCACAAGTATAAAAAGCCGTTACATTATAAATGTGGTTTCACAAACCATAAATATCATTTGAACATAACATTTTTCGAGCACTGCGACTCTATTACACGAGCGCCCTGAAGGACATCCCCAAAATAGTGCTCGGCGGGTAACCGGCTTTTGTCCGAACCCCGGGATGCAACATCGGTGGCATCCATATCCTCCCAGTATGTCTTAACACGGGCGAGAGCCATCCGTGCACCCTCTATGCATGCCGACCGCTCCATCGCCTTGATATGCGGCACCGCCCCAAGGAATTGATGCAATAAGCCGAAATAACTCTTCGGCTTGGGCCTATCCGGCCACAGATGAGCCACTACATCCGTCATGGCAAATCCGGACAATCTATTCAGCTCAGCCCACTCAGCCAACCGATCGGTCAACGGAAGTGAACGCTCCGGACTATGGAATTGAGACCAAAACAGCTCTTCCATCTCGTGATCCTTTTGGCTTCGGAAGTGCACCACCGCATCCGCCGCACTCGCCGCCAAATCCAGATAAGGATCCTCCGCACCCCACAGCTGGCCCAGCTGAGCATACTTCTGATCTGTGAACTTCCTGCGCAGTAGAAAGGGCTTTCCAGCCGCAATGTCTCCGACCTGACGCAGCTCCTCCTTTATAGCCCTCATTGCAGAGCGGGCATCCTTGGCTTCGGCGGTGGCCTTCTTCAGGTCCTCTAGCTCCGCTTGACGTTCTTTTTCAAGAACCTCATAGCGATCGGTAACATCCTTCAGCTTCACGGCCATTCCGGCCATCTCCTCCCTGCTTCGGCAGTGAGCAGCCTTTTCGGCTTTTAGCTCTTCGGCTGCCTTCGAGGCAGCCACATCACTCCTTCTGGCCTGCTCCTTGGCTTGAGCAAGCTCTGCCCGAAGGCCCTCCACAGCAGCAGCACCATCTGCATCAAGCATACATGTTGTAAGGAGTGGGCGTCAGCTCCCTTACTAGGTGACCACGGAGAAACAACCTACCTTGTGACTCATCAAGTCGTTTCTTGACCAGCGCGATGTCCGCATCCGCAACGTTGAGTTGCCGCTTTAGCTCGGCGACTCTATCAGTCCGGCTGGCACCGGACGATCCGCCACCTGCATAGGAAAAGCGAGAATTAATAACTAAGATTATGATCCTTGGCACGCTGTCGCTTTCGACAACATACCGAGTCTCAGGGGCTACTATCTATACAGGGCGCACTCTATGTGCAAAACTGTCAAAAGGTATGTCATTTTTACGTACCTCAAAACCCGCCAGTAAACTTCTGATGGCATCATGCAACCCGCCCTCAGCGGACGAAATTCTTTCAATCACCGTACTCATCAATGTACGGTGACCCTCTGAGATAGACGCCCTCTCGAGCAGCTCTTTCAGCTCCCTCGGCCGTACACCAGTAGGTGCCGAACTCTCCGGCCCTGCCGGACTCGGGGAGACCCTCCGTGACGACACCTCAGGGTCATCTGCCCCGCCTGACGGTGCGGCAGATGGAGGCATCTCGCTCTCCATCATCTCTGGACGAAGGTCCCCCGAAGATGAGCTCAGCTGAGAAGGGCGGAGATCCGAACTACAAGGCAAAAACTTCGGTTATCCTCAGAAGCAAAAATAGGGATGTCCCTTATTACAAAACTCCCCTTTCCTACTTACGGCTCGCTGGAGGGCTGATTCCTTAGGGGAGATAGTGCGGCCGGGGCTTCTCCTGGCACAGGACCCTCCAGTGAAGATTTCTTCCCCCGCTTTGAGGCCTTAGCCTCCGGACCTTCGGAAGTGGTCCTCTTCTCCCCCAAGAAGGAGGGATTCTTGATCCCCCCTTCCTTGAAAGCCTCCTTACCAGAGGCGGTAGTCTCTCTGTTTTCCCCTTCGCCCTCTTCTGAAGGCTCAACCTCCAGCATCTTGACCAACATGGGATCCGGCGTGGTCTCCGGGAGGGGGGCCGGACACCATATCAGTTTTGCTTGTGCTATCCACTCCTGTTTAAAGGACGATTGGTTCAAAGGCAAATTCAAGATATGCAAACAAATGGTATGTCCGGACACAGGGCTACTTACTTGAGTATCCGGGCGATTGCAGCTTAGGCCGGCATCCTCGGTCAATTCCGGACACACCTCTTGTGATCCGAAGAACAATTTGTACATCTCCGCGGGTGTCGTACCCATGAAGTGTTGGAGAGCTCGTGGCCCCTCCGGATTGAATTCCCACAGGCGGAGGGGGCGACGTTTGCAGGGCAGAAGATGCCGAATCAGCATAACCTGCATCACTATGACCAGATTGATCTCCCTCTCTTGGAGATCTCGAATCCGGCCCTACAATAGGGGTACATCCTTGGACGGCCCCCAGTCAAGCCCTTTGTTGACCCATGACGTCAGCCGTTGTGGAGGGCCAGAGCGAAAGATAGGCGGAGGCCTCTGCCTGCTTCCCCTGGGAGCGGTAATATAGAACCACTCCTGTTGCCACAAACCGAGCTCCTCCTGAAAAGAGCCCTCGGGCCATGGAGCATCTGCCCTCTTGCTTATAATCGCCCCGCTGCATTCTGCTTGACGCCCCTCAATCATCTTCGGCTCCACGTTGAAGGTTTTGAGCCACAAACCGAAGTGGGGGTGGTGCGGAGGAAGGCTTCGCAGACGACAATGAATGATGAGATGTGGAGGATGGACTCCGGAGCCAAGTCATGGAATTCCAGCCCATAGTAAAACATGAGCACTCTCACAAAAGGATCCATCGGGAAGCCTAAACCCCGACGGAGGTGAGACACGAACACGACGCTCTCGCCAGGCTCGGGAGTGGGAATGACTTTCCCTTGGGCAGGCAGCCTATGCGAAATCTCGTAGGTTAAGTACCTGGCTTCTCTCAGCTTTAGCACGTCCTCCTCCGTGACGGAGGAGGGCATCCACCGGCCCTGCAGGTCGGAGCCGGACATTGTCGAAGGTCCGAAGCGTTCAGATCTGGAGCCCTTAGTGCTGGAACTTGGGGCGAGGGGTGGATTCGATTGAAGATTGAAGAAAAGAAACGAGCCTTGGTCTCATTGTAAAGAGGGAGAATACCAAGAGCCGTCCGCGTGACCGTTTGGAACTCGCCCTCGATGGAGGGGGCATGGCAACGGGCGCGGTTGGGTTACCCACGTCCATATTGATGGGAATCCCAGAATAAGGGGAACACGATCTCTGCTTCGACAAGACGTGACAAGGAAACCGCTTCGCTAAACACGCTAAGGTGGTATAATAAAAACGATTCAAGTAAAGGCTTGGTGGTAGTGTGACGTCACGCCACAAAATACGTCAGCAGATTGAACTTGTGTGAATATTATTCTCTTTACGGTGGTATGTGGAATTTATTTTACCGAGCCGGACACTATCATGGTGTTCACAATCTTCTATGAATTATTCGGAGAAGGAACCCGCCTTGCAATGCCGAAGACAATATGCGCGCCGGACTCGTCGTCATTGAAGCCTGGTTCAGGGGCTACTGAGGGAGTCCTGGACTAGGGGGTGTCCGGATAGCCGAACTATCGTCATCGGCCGGACTCCAAGACTATGAAGATACAAGATTGAAGACTTCGTCCCGTGTCCGGATGGGACTTTCCTTGGCGTGGAAGGCAAGCTTGGCAATACGGATATGTAGATCTCCTATCATTGTAACCGACTCTGTGTAACCCTAGCCCTCTTCGGTGTCTATATAAACCGGAGGGTTTTAGTCCATAGGACGAACAACAATCATACCATAGGCTAACTTCTAGGGTTTAGCCTCCTTGATCTTGTGGTAGATCCACTCTTGTACTACCCATATCATCAATATCAATCAAGCAGGAGTAGGGTTTTACCTCCATCGAGAGGGCCCGAACCTGGGTAAAAACATCGTGTCCCTTGTCTCCTATTACCATCCGCCTAGACGCACAGTTCGGGACCCCCTACCCGAGATCCGCCAGTTTTGACACCGACAATAACCTTGCAGATATTTTCACGAAGCCCTTGGATGAAGCAAGATTTCGCGAGTTAAGCATGAGCTAAATATCATTAATTCGAGCAATGTAGCTTTAACCCTTGCACACCCCACCATATTCAACTTGATATCTTGTTTAGGTGTAGGCATGGACATAGGGGGAGTGTTGTTCTCTAAACGAACTCTCCCTCCCCCCATTATGCATACATTTATCAACTCTTTCACATTATCCATTTTGATGGTACTTGTGCTTCAAAGACGAGTTTTGGTCATGGGCCCAAGGATAATTCTTCGCGATGCCATACCAATTGACTCATACATAGGTGGCTCCGGCCACCGCCCTCTCTTCTTGAGAGTTTTGTTTCATGTGTTGGTCTTTGTTGTCTTTTGCCTTATTTTGAGTCGTTTTTGTGTTTGTGTTGCCTCACGTGCTAGCTTTTTGGTGTGTCCGTTTGCGTGAAGGTTGCGTTGCAAAGGCTATTTTCCTCTCTTGTTTGCGAAACTTGCATTTTCTTGGGTCTATGGTACTACCGTGGCATGCCACGGTACTACCGCAGGAGCTGTACACGGTACTACCGCAACCAGCACGACAGTAATTTTTTACTGCCGCTAGTCGAGCGGTACTACCGCCCAGCATGCGGTACTTCCGCCTGGGCGGTACTATCGCAATGACCCACGGTACTACCACGCAGTCGTGAGCGTGTGGGGGTTAAGAGCGGGCAGGGGGAGTTCTAACTCCCCCATACCCATTCAACTCCTTTTCCCCATGTCGTCTCTCTTTCTCTCTCCTGCCCAAGAACGGCGCCGGAGGACCTTGCCGGATCTCCGTCTTCGGCCGCTCTCCTCACATTCCGGCCGGTGGGATCGTTCCCCACCTCGCCCTCTTTCCATGGAGCCAAGTTTCTCCCCCAATCCCTTGCTCTTTGCTTCATTGTTTTGTCTCTAGGTTTTTGGGGAGATGCATGTTGTTCTTGAGATTTTAGGCCAAATCTTTCCAAGAGTAGGATGGGGGAGAGTAGTAGTGCTATAGAGATGCTATTTGGTATGTTGCCACATAGATTTGTTTGATCAATCGTAGTACCGCTCCACTGTTGCGGCTGTTCCCAGATCTGATTCACCCCGGATATGACCCCGAGCAGTACTAGCGCACCTCCCGTGCGGTACTACCACTCTGACCGTTGTCGCCTCCTACGGTACTACCTCCTCTCAGGAGCGGTACTACCGCGCGTGATGCGGAAGTAAAATTTTACTTCCCCTCCAGGCGTGGTACTACCATGCCATCCTGGCACAGTACTACCACGGATGGATCAGTAGTAAAATTTTAGTTCCACACAACAATGTGGTACTACCGTTGCATTCGAACATTCCCTGTGGCAAATACCCAATGTTATTTCTACTTGTTTAATTTGTCTTGTTGTGGTCTTTGCATTGATCCTTCTCGCTTTTCTTGTGTGTTCTTGTGTTGTGTGACATAGGTGGTGGCTCTGGTTCCAATGTCCGTCGGTCGAATCCTATCCGTGACACGGGCTTGAAGCGCCTGCGCAACCAAGATGAAGCTCCAGAGGGCTCCAATGCCCCCCAACGCAGAACCAAGACCACCACCACCAAGCACAAGGAGCCAACAATGGGCATGGATGAGATACCACTGGGTGAGTTTGACACTCGAAGGAAGATCAACCCCTATGTGAATCCCTGTGCGAACTTCTGAGGGAATGATTTGTTCTGGACCAAGCAGGAGAATCTTATCTATCTGGATGTGATAAAGGCCAAGCAGAACATCTACGTGGACGTGCACTGGATTGACATGAATCATATGAGGCAGGATAAGCACCGTGACTATTTTGGTGAGGCTTTGGACCTGGTGGAGCAATTTGGCATTGAAAACTTTCTTACTTTTCACCTGGACTTTGACCCAAAGATTGTGGCTCAGTTCTTTGCTTCGGCCCACTTCCATTCTGATGAGGCAAGGACCATGACCTGGATGACCAATGGACAACAGATGACTGCTAAGTGGAAGGACTTCATGGATTTGCTTCAGGTTCTTGATGAGGGGCTCGACACACTCGTTGGTGTTCACCCTCATGCCAACCCCGAGTCAACGAACAAGAATAAGCTTCAACCCTTCCTTGTGGAGAAGACGCTTCCCAATAAAAAGAAGGCGTGGGTGCTGAACTCCTTCCTTGACATCATGCAATGGATCTTCCGCAACTCCCTCTTTCCGCACATCGGTGACATGGACAAGGTGCATGCCTATCTTGTGGATATGATGCTCTTTTGTGAGGAGGCGCGTCATGCTCAGACGCAACCACTTGATGTCTCACATATCATGTGGTGCGAGCTATAGTTTGCAGTGTTCAACCGTAAGGTACCCATCTATGGACCTTACTTGTTCCTCTTGATCACGAAGACTTGGGAGAAGCTCTATCCCGATGATGAGTTTGTTGCCCCCGGATGGATTCGTCATGAGCCCTTCAAGCTCCACATCAAGAGCCAATGGGCTAACACCACTACCCGTGTTGAGGCAGAGGCTGCTCAGATGGATGTGGATGAGGATGAGATCGAGGAGGAGGAAGCGGATGAGGACAACTCTGATGGATACACTCCTCCCTCTTCTAAGCCCACTTGGGCTAAGAAGTTGAAGAACAAGATGAAGGCTCTGTTCTGCATGCAGGCCAAAGGGAAGTACATGACCCATGTTGCCTCCAAGGAGAGTCGCCAGTGCGATAAGAAGATCTTGAGGACCTTTGGCGAACATGTGGAGAGTGGCTCAGAGGAAATCATCACTCCGGAGGCTGCCTGGATAGCCCAGCAAGGATATCAGTGGACGGAGTCAGTGGCGGAGCCCATTCCCGCTGCCGAGACAGATGAGGAGCATGAGGAGTGATCACTACAGTTTGAGCTACCACCTGTGTCGTAGGTGTCCTCTCTGCCTTTTTGGTGTCTCCATGCCAAAGGGGGAGAGAGTGTAGGATTTGTGAGTCTTATATCGTGTTGTTTCGCTCGGTCGCTTTGCTTTCGTTCTGTTGAACCTCGTTTGCTTTGGTTTGGTTTGTTCTCGTTAGACCAAGTTATCTATCATATGGTGTAAGATATATGCACTCCAGCGTATCTTACTTTCTTCATTGATTAAGTAATTCATGAGCCTATGCTATCTTGTGCCCTTCTCTTTATGCTCATATTCATTATCTTGCCTACTTGCTTAGTGTTAGTTGTATTGTTGCAAGAGATGCCTTGTCTATAAAATATAGGGGGAGTGTTGATCCTAGTATGTGTGCCATGTAGTCCAAAGCACTTCTCTAGAGTGCACACATCTAGGGGGAGCCCATCTATATTTTATAGATGGTGGGTTTGTTGTTGTTTCATTTTATATCCCTATGTGAAAATCCCATGTTGTCATCAATGCACAAAAAAGGGGGAGATTATAAGGGCATATTTATCCCTTAGTAGTTTTGGTTATTGATGACAACTCTTTTGCGGACTAATTGTGCGCATTGAGCATTTCAGATATATCATGTCTAAACACAAGACGATTTGGTGCCCTGCGAAGACTATTGAAGAGGATGTTTCTCTATGTTTCTTTTTGATGGATTTGAGTCATAGGAAAGCCGTACTATTAAGAGGGGGTCCATGTTGGAAAGGTTTGGGTGGAATCAACATGTACACGTCTGTCCCTTGTTGCACCACCTTTCCTTTGGCTCTTTGGAGCATCCTTGTCTTTCCATGTTTCTGTGAAATGAAGGACTCCTAGTGTTGCTTAACTGAGGTTGGCAGTAGTACTGCTCTTAGGAGCGGTACTACCGCAGGCCCTTGCGGTAGTACCGGCCACCAGTGCGGTAGTACCGTAGGTGCTCATGGTAGTACCGCTCCTTGGGAGCGGTAGTACCGTGGCCTCAGGCCAGGCGCAGCTGCTCGAGTGGTAGTAGGGGCGGATGTAATTTTTTACATCTGCGCCCTACGCGGTAGTACCGCTCCATGGGCGCGGTAGTACCATGGGCTCTGGCCAGTCACAACAGCATGAGCGGAAGTAGGGGCGGATGTAATTTTTTACATCCGCGCCCTACACGGTAGTACCGCTCCAGGCTTGCGATAGTACCGTGTCGGATTTTTGCACAGACTTAAACTCAGCGGAAGTATACACGGATGTATTTTTATATGTCCGTGCCTTCTCAGCCTAGACTATTCCTGCCTTGCGGTAGTACTGCAAGGGGGCGCGGTAGTACCGCACTAGCGGTTCTACCGCTCACTGCCTTAGCGCATCAGGACTGGTCTTGGCCCCTGCCGTGCCGGCGGTAGTACCGCAGTGCTCCCCGGTAGTACCGCAGGCCCGTGCAGTAGTACCACTTGTATGATGCGGTAGTACCGCGTGTCGCAGGCTGAGTTGGTAGATAACGGTTGGATTTATCCCTTGACTATAAAAGGGGAGTCTTCTTCTCCGAGTTGACTACCTCTTCCATCTCTAAGCTCCATTGATGCTCTAAGCTCCATTTTTGCCCGATCTCTCTCCCTAGCCAATCAAACTTGTTAATTCTCTAGGGATTGGTTGAGAAGGCTTTGATATACACTTCCACCAAGAGAAATTTGATTCCCCCCACTAATCCCTTGCGGATCTTGTTACTCTTGGGTGTTTGAGCACCCTAGACAGTTGAGGTCACCGCGGAGCCATAGTGCATTGTGGTGAAGCTTTGTGGTGTCGTTGGGAGCCTCCAATTAAGTTGTGGAGATTGCCCCAACCTTGTTTGTAAAGGTTCGGTTGCCACCTCCATGGGCACCAATCGTGGAATCACGGCATGTCGCATTGTGTGAGGGCGTGAGGAGAATACGGTGGCCCTAGTGGCTTCTTGGGGAGCATTGTGCCTCCACACCACTCCAACGGAGACGTACTTCCCCTCAAAGGGAAGGAACTTCGGTAACACATCCTCATCTCCATCGGTTCCGCTTTTGGTTATCTCCCACCTTTACTTGTACAAGCTATATTGTGTTATATCCTTTGCTTGCTTGTGTGCTTATTGTTGTTGCATCATATAGGTTGCTCACCTAGTTGCATATCTAGACAACCTACTTTGATGCAAAGTTTAATTTGGTAAAGAAAAGCTAAAAATTGTTAGTTGCCTATTCACCCCCGCCCTCTAGTGAACTATATCAATCCTTTCAACAACAACATAAAGAAAAGCTATCGCTTCTTGCTACGTCTCGAGCTTGCGTTGGTTTTCCCCGAAGAGGAGATGATGATGCAGCACAGTAGCGTAAGTATTTCCCTCGGTTTTGGAGAACCAAGGTATCAATCCAGTAGGAGGTCACGCGCAAGTCGCTCGTACCTGCACAAAACGATAGCTACTCGCAACCAACGCGATTAGGGGTTGTCAATCCCTTCACGGTCACTTACGAGAGTGAGATCTGATAGAGATAATATTTTTGGTATTTTTGGTATAAAGATGCAAAGTAGAAAGTAAAAGCAAAGCAAGTAAATAAAGTGATGGAGATTAATATGATGAGAATAGACCCGGGGGCCATAGGTTTCACTAGTGGCTTCTCTCAAGAGCATAAGTATTCTACGGTGGGTGAACAAATTACTGTTGAGCAATTGACAAAATTGAGCATAGTTATGAGGTTATCTAGGTATGATCATGTATATAGGCATCACGTCCGAGACAAGTAGACCGAAACGATTCTGCATCTACTACTATTACTCCACTCATCGACCGCTATCCAGCAAGCATCTAGAGTATTAAGTTAAAAACAGAGTAATGCCTTAAGCAAGATGACATGATGTAGAGGAATAAATTCATGCAATATGATAAATACCCCATCTTGTTATCCTCGATGGCAACAATACAATACGTGCCTTGCAACTCTTTGTGTCACTGAGTAAGGAGACCGCAAGATTGAACCCAAAGCCATGCACTTCTCCCATAGCAAGAACTACCAATCTAGTTGGCCAAACCAAACGGATAATTCGAAGAGACTTGCAAAGATAACTCAATCATACATAAAAGAATTCAGAGAAGATTCAAATATTATTCATAGATAAGCTGGATCATAAACCCACAATTCATCGGTCTCAACAAACACACCGCAAAAAGAAGATTACATCGAATAGATCTCCACGAGAGAGGGGAGAACATTGTATTGAGATCCAAAAAGAGAGAAGAAGCCATCTAGGTACTAGCTATGGACCCGAAGGTCTGAAGTAAACTACTCACACTTCATCGGAGGGGCTATGGTGTTGATGTAGAAGCCCTCCGTGGTAGATGCCCCCTCCGGCGGAGCTCCGGAACAGGCCCCAAGATGGGATCTCGTGGATACAGAAGGTTGCGGCGGTAGAATTAGGTTTTTGGCTCCGTCTCTGGTCTATTGGGGGTACGTAGGTATATATAGGAAGAAGGAGTTCGTCGGTGGAGCGTCAGGGGGCCCACGAGGTAGGGGGTGCGCCCAGGGGGGCGCCCTCCACCCTCGTGACCTCCTCTGGCCCTTCTTGGAGTAGGGTCCAAGTCTCCTGGATCACGTTCGGTGAGAAGATCACGTTCCCGAAGGTTTCATTCCGTTTGGACTCCGTTTGATATTCTGTTTCTTCGAAATACTGAAAAAGGCAAAAAACAGAAATTCTGGGCTGGGCCTCCGGTTAATAGGTTAGTCCCAAAAATAATATAAAAGTGGAAAATAAAGCTCATTATAGTCCAAAACAATAGATAAAGTAGCATGGAGCAATCAAAAATTATAGATACGTTGGAGACGTATCAGGCATCCCCAAGCTTAATTCCTGCTCGTCCTCGAGTAGGTAAATGATAAAAAAGAATTTTTGATGCGGAGTGATACTTTGCCATAATTTCAATGTAAATCTTCTTAATCATGGTATGAATATTCAGATCCGAAAGATTCAAGACAAAAGTTCATATTGACAAAAAAATAATAATACTTCAAGCATACTAATCAAAGCAATCATGTCTTCTCAAAATAACATGGCCAAAGAAAGTTCATCCCTACAAAATCATATAGTTAGGCTATGCTTCATTTTCGTCACACAAAGATGTTCCCAACTTCTATACCCCCGATGACAAGACAAGCAATTGTTTCATACTTAAATAATCTCAAACATTTTCAACCTTTACGCAATACATGAGCGTGAGCCATGGATATAGCACTATGGGTGGAATAGAATATGATGAGGGGGATTGTGTGGAGAAGACAAAAAAGGAGAAAGTCTCACATCAACGAGGCTAATCAATGAGCTATGGAGATGCCCATCGATTGATGTTAATGCAAGGAGTAGGGATTGCCATGCAACGGATGCACTAGAGCTATGAATGCTCAACAAAAGAAAACTAGTGGGTGTGCATCCAACTTGCTTTCTCATGAAGACCTAGGGCATTTTGAGGAAGCCCATCGTAGGAATATACAAGCCAAGTTCTATAATGAAAAATTCCCACTAGTATGAACAAGACAACTTATGAGACTCACTATATGAAAAACATGGTGCTAGTTTGAAGCACAATATATGAGACTCACTACATGAAGAACAAGGTGCTACATTGAAGCACAAGTGTGGAAAAAGAGATAGTAGCATTGCCCTTTTTATATATATATTTTTAATTTTTTCTGGGCCTTTTTTTTTCTTTTGGCCTTTCTTTTCTTGGGGCCTTTCTTTTTTTTGCCTTTTTTTGGGCAATGCTCTAATAATGATGATCATCACACTTCTATTGATTACAACATAAGGATTACAACTCGAAACTTAGAAGAAGATATGACTCTATATGAATGCCTCCAGCGGTGTACCGGGATGGTGCAATGAATCAAGAGTGACATGTATGGAAAATAATGCATGGTGGCTTTGCCACAAATACGATGTCAACTACAAGATCATGCAATGGCAATATGGCAAAAGTAATTCATGTCACGATGATGATGGTGGAAGTTGCATAGCAATATATCTCGGAATGGCTATGGAAATGCCATGATAGGTAGGTACGGTGGCTGTTTTGAGGAAGATAAAAGGAGGTTTATGTGTGATAGAGCGTATCGTATCACGGGGTTTGGATGCACCGGCGAAGTTTTCACCAACTCTCAAGGTGAGAAAGGGCAATGCACGGTACCGAAGAGGCTAGCAATGGCGGAAAGGTGAGAGTGTGTATAATCCATGGACTCAACATTAGTCAAAAGAACTCATATACTTATTGCAAAAATTTAGAAGTCATCAAAAATTCAAGTACTACGCGCATGCTCCTAGGGGGATAGATTGGTAGGAAAAGACCATCGCTCATCCCCGACCGCCACTCATAAGGATGCGCAAGCCAGGTACACTTCATGTTTCAAATTTGTTACATAACTTTAACCATACGTGCATGCTACGGGATTTGCAAACTTCAACACAAGTATTTCTCAAATTCATAATCACCCAACTAGCACGACTTTCATATTATCACCTCCATATCTCAAAACAATTATCAAGCATCAAACTTATCTTAGTATTCAACGCACTCAAAAGAAAGTTTCACATATCTTGAATACCAAGTATATTAACATTAAGCAAATTACCATGCTATTAATGACTCTCAAAATAGTCTAAGTGAAGCATGATAGATCAAGTTTCTTTAAAACAAATCCACCACCGTGCTCAAAAAAATCTAAGTGAAGCACTAGAGCAAAAATCATCACGCTCAAAAGGATATAAGTGAAGCACTATGAGCAAAACTATCAAGCTCAAAAGATATAAGTGAAGAACATAGAGTATTCTACAAATTTCAATTCATGTATGGCTCTCTCAAAAGGTGTGTACAGCAAAAATGATTGTGGTAGACTAACAAGCAAAGACACAAATAATACAAGACGCTCCAAGCAAAACACATATCACGTTGGTGAATAAAAATATAGCTCCAAGTAAATTACCGGTGGAAGTGGATGAAAGAGGGGATGCCTTCTGGGGAATCCCCAAGCTTTGACTTTTTGGTGTCCTTGGATTATCTTGGGGGTTCCATGGGCATCCCCAAGCTTAGGCTCTTGCCACTCCTTGTTCCATAATCCATCAAAAGAATTCACCCAAAACTTGAAAACTTCACAACACAAAACTCAACAGAAATCTCTTGAGCTCCGTTAGAGAAAGAAAACAAAAGACTACTTCAAGGTACTATAATGAACTCATTCTTTATTTATATTGGTGTTAAACCTACTGTATTCCAACTTCTCTATGGATCATAAACTATATTACTAGCCATAGATTCATCAAAATAAGGAAACAACACACGAAAAACAGAATCTGTCAAAAACAGAACAGTCTGTAGCAATCTGTAACTAACGCAAACTTATGGAACCCTAAGAATTCTACAAAAATAGGAAGTCCTGGAAAATTTGTTTATTGATCAGCAGCAAAAAGAATAAACGCAAAAGCACGTTGCTGTGATTTATCATAACTAAATTCATGCGCGCAAAGTTTCTATTTTTCAGCAGAATCAAACAACTATCATCGTAGGTTATCCTATAGGTCCTACTTGGCACAAACACTAATTAAAACATAAAACCACATCCAAACAGAAGGTAGATGGATTATTTATTCCTAAACAGAAGCAAAAACAAAACAACAAAATAAAATTGGGTTGCCTCCCAACAAGCGCTATCGTTTAACGCCCCTAGCTAGGCATAAAAGCAAGGATAGGTTTAGGTATTGCCATCTTTGGTACGCAATCCATAAGTGGCTCTCATAATAGATTCATATGGTAATTTTATTTTATTTCTAGGGAAGTGTTCCATACCCTTCTTTAAGGGAAATTGGAATCTAATATTCCCTTCCTTCATATCAATAATTGCACCAATCGTTCTAAGGAAAGGTCTACCAAGAATAATAGGACATGAAGGATTGCAATCTATATCAAGAACGATAAAATCTACGGGCACATAATTCCTATTTGCAACAATGAGCACATCATTAATTATTCCCATAGGTTTTTTAATAGTGGAATCCGCAAGATGCAAGTTTAGAGAGCAATCATCAAAATCACGGAAATCTAGCAAATCACATAAAGTTTTGGGAATAGTAGAGACACTAGCACCCAAATCACATAAAGCATGAAACTCAAAGTCTTTAATTTTAATTTTAATAGTAGTTTCCCACTCATCATAGAGTTTTCTAGGGATAGAAACTTTCATCTCAAGTTTTTCTTCATAAGATTGCATCAAGGCATCAACAATATGTTCGGTAAAGGCCTTATTTTGACTATAAGCATGAGGAGATTCTAGCACGGATTGCAACAAGGAAATACAACCAATCAAAGAGCAATTTTCATAATTAAATTCCTTGAGATCCAAAATAGTGGGTTTATCAACATCACGGTTTCTATTTATTTCAATCCCACTTTCATCAATTTCATCATCAAGATCCAAAAACTCAGAATTCTTAGAACGCCTTCTAGGTAAAGGAAGATCATATTCAGTTTCATCAAGATTCATATTGCAAAACAAAGATTTAATGGGGGACACATCAATAACTTTTAGATCTTCATCTTGATTTTCATAGGAATTTGGTTTAGTGGCCATCTTATTGACTAAGGTAGCTTGCATATCCGAAATTTCAGCGGTCATCTTTTCAAGACGAGCAATTTGGGCCCTTATACCATCAAATTCTTTAGACATATCATCGAGTTCTTTATTCATAAAGCTCATAAAACTTTTTTGTTCCTTAAGTTCATTTCTAAAGAAATTATTGTGCTCAAATTGCAAAACCATAAACTTTCTAACATTGCTTTCAATCTCCTCTAGACTTTTAAGGTGAAGGTCACCAAATCTAGGTAGAGCCATCGCAACAAATAGGCAGACTAACAAACGAGCAAACAAAAGGACGAGCAAAAGGCAACGGAAAGAGAGGAGGAGGTTGGGAAAGAGAGGGCGAATAAAATGGCAAGGGTGAAGTGGGGGAGAGGAAAACGAGAGGCAAATGGCAAATAATGTAATGCGAGAGATAGGGATTGTGATGGGTACTTAGTATGTTGACTTTTGCGTAAGCCTCCCCGGCAATGGCGCCAGAAATCCTTCTTGCTACGTCTCGAGCTTGCGTTGGTTTTCCCCGAAGAGGAGAGGATGATGCAGCACAGTAGCGTAAGTATTTCCCTCAGTTTTTGAGAACCAAGGTATCAATCCAGTAGGAGGTCACGCGCAAGTCCCTCGTACCTACACAAAACGATAGCTACTCGCAACCAACGCGATTAGGGGTTGTCAATCCCTTCACGGTCACTACGAGAGTGAGATCTGATAGAGATAATATTTTTGGTATTTTTGGTATAAAGATGCAAAGTAGAAAGTAAAAGCAAAGCAAGTAAATAAATTGATGGAGATTAATATGATGAGAACAGACCCGGGGGCCATAGGTTTCACTAGTGGCTTCTCTCAAGAGCATAAGTATTCTATGATGGGTGAACAAATTACTGTTGACCAATTGACAATGAGCATAGTTATGAGGTTATCTAGGTATGATCATGTATATAGGCATCACGTCCGAGACAAGTAGACCGAAATGATTCTGCATCTACTACTATTACTCCACTCATCAACCGCTATCCAGCATGCATCTAGAGTATTAAGTTAAAAACAACGTAACGCCTTAAGCAAGATGACATGATGTAGAGGAATAAATTCATGCAATATGATAAATACCCCATCTTGTTATCCTTGATGGCAACAATAAAATATGTGCCTTGCAACTCTTTCTGTCACTGAGTAAGGACACTGCAAGATTGAACCCAAAGCCATGCACTTCTCCCATTGCAAGGACTACCAATCTAGTTGGCCAAACCAAACGGATAATTCGAAGAGACTTGCAAAGATAACTCAATCATACATAAAAGAATTAAGAGAAGATTCAAATATTATTCATAGATAAGCTGGATCATAAACCCACAATTCATCGATCTCAACAAACACACCGCAAAAGAAGATTACATCGAATAGATCTCCACGAGAGAGGGGGAGAACATTGTATTGAGATCCAAAAAGAGAGAAGAAGCCATCTAGCTACTAGCTATGGACCCGAAGGTCTGAAGTAAACTATTCACACTTCATCGGAGGGGCTATGGTGTTGATGTAGAAGCCCTCCATGGTAGATGCCCCCACTGGCGGAGCTCCGGAACAGGCCCCAAGATGGGATCTCGTGGATACAGAAGGTTGCGGCAGTGGAATTAGGTTTTTGGCTCCGTCTCTGGTCTATTGGGGGTACGTAGGTATATATAGGAGGAAGGAGTACGTCGGTGGAGCGTCAGGGGGCCCACGAGGTAGGGGGGCGCACCCTCCACCCTCGTGACTGCCTCTGGCGCTTCTTGGAGTAGGGTCCAAGTCTCCTGGATCACGTTTGGTGAGAAGATCACGTTCTCGAAGGTTTCATTCCGTTTGGACTCCGTTTGATATTCTGTTTCTTTGAAATACTGAAAAAGGCAAAAAAACAGCAATTCTGGGCTGGGCCTCCGGTTAATAGGTTAGTCCCAAAGATAATATAAAAGTGGAAAATAAAGCCCATTATAGTCCAAAACAATAGATAAAGTAGCATGGAGCAATCAAAAATTATAGATACGTTGGAGACGTATCACTTCTCACGAAACGAGATGGCCTCGTCGTCTCCGCACCGTGGTTGTCCTTGGCCTCCTGCTACTCATTCACGTGGAGAATGCGGGCGCTCTGCATGGATGAGAGCACCACCCGTTTGAAGTCCAGGACGTCTGGTTCCGCCTGCAGGAGGGCCTCGATGGCAGTGACATCCACGTGCTCCATGTCGAGTTGAGCCTCCGCCAACCGTTTCAAGTCCAAGACGGCTGGTTCCGCCTGCAGGAGGGCCTCGATGGCAGCGGCATCCGCGCGCTCTATGGCATGTTGAGCCTCCTCCACCCGGTTCAAGTCCAGGACGTCCGGTTCCGCCTGCAGGAGGGCCGCGATGGTAGCGGAATCCGCGTGCTCCGCGTCAAGTTGAGCCTCCGCCGCCCGGTTGACATCCACGACATCCGATTCCGCCTGCAGGAGGGCCTTGATGGCAGCGGCATGCACGCGCTCTGCATCGAGTTGAGCCTCCGCCTACCGGTCTTCCTTTAGTATTGCTAGGTTGAACCGCTGGTCCGCCTGCAACATGGGGAACCCGGACACCGGCACGAAGTCGATGTCCATCATCTCATACACATCAGGGGCCTTCTGCGCCATGACCTCTGCCTTGAACATTGGATCGTCTTTCTCTTCCTCGGAGCTTGGCTCCAAAGAACTTGGGGATTGGCCTGCCATAGCGGCAAAGCTTGGGAACGGAGGTCTGTGGCGCCGACCGCCGCCGCAATTTCTGCGCGGCTCTCCGGTGTCAGCATCTTGTAGTACGTGTTCTTGCGGTGCACCATGGCTTTCCGGCAAACTAGGGGACACTTAATGCAGGCTAGGGGATCGAAAGGTGGGGGAATGTGCTAGAGAGGAGGTTGGTTTTGGGGCAGTGGCTGGCGTAGGCCGAGCAGCAAAGGTTCTGGTGTGAATAGTGGTTCTGGTGATGGCCGGTCAATCGGTTTTGAATTTACATCGCTCTTGTCGCGTTCGCGTTGCAGCCCGGCACGCTGGACCCTCCACGTCGCTCACCGAATGGAACGCGCTTCGTCTTGCGTTTTCGCTCACTTGTGGGACTGCGGTTGAGAGCAAACCGACGTCCCTCCCCCTCCCCCGCCCGCATCATTTATACTTCTACTCCCTCCATTTTATGCGGAGTAAATAAAAATAGAGGGAGTATACTATGGATGAGGATCCCCTGATGTGGCCGGACCTGCCCTTGAGTAACTGACATGTGGGGCCTAGCAAGCATGGGGCCCGCCAGTAAGTGACCGAGAGGCAGGGTAAGGCAGGGACACTACTACTCCCTCCTTCCATCTATACATGTCCTAATGTGTTTTTCGAGGCTAACTTTGACCAAATGTTAGAGTAATAATATATGACATGCAACTCACACAGAGCATACAATCAAATTTGTATGTGAAAGGAGCTTCCAATGATATAATTTTCACATTATACATCTCATGTACAATTAATCTTGTCAATAGTCAAAGGCGGTTTTGAAAAATGCATTAGGCGGTTTTGGACAGGGAGCTTAAAAAAGTTACTATTGGACTGGCTATACGTGGCGAAATCCTAGTAGGAAGATCACACGCGAGAACAAGCACATTCACGTTTTTGAAATAAAATTGGAAACCATCTCTGTTTGAATATAAATCTAGGAGTATGTACGAATCTAACAATTTTGATTGGGCGTTGTTGAATGTTGATACTTTTTATGTAAGTTTGATCAAAGTAGAGATACTTTGACTACACATAAAACTTATATGTAAACTAGAAAGGATCGGAGGGAGTATATTGTACGTTCAAAAGCGAAATGAACATTGAATACCCTTTATATATGATTTGCTGATGGTATGATCACCGGTTCAAAGTTTTGAATCCGCCTTAGGTATCACACATGCGCCCACTCTTTCTCTCTCGATTTCATCTTGGGGTCTGGAGATTAATTGAAAGAGGACTTGGGTGGGTAGAGTACGTTCGTTTCTCTTATGAATGTA